>NC_069792.1:27285000-27362500 GCF_027406575.1 Nycticebus coucang | reverse complement strand
CTCTCATCTTAACAAAAAAAAAAATCATCGTGAGCTACAGTGCTTACTTCTAACCAATACACATTGAAATATCCCTTTTCTGTTATTCATTTTAACCAATTTTTACTACACCTCTGGGAAGGCAGATTCACTCCGTCCTTCACTTGAGCAGTTCGATAATTACCACATTCACTACAAGTAATTAGCTATCAAATAAAATGAAATCCATCTGCCTATGTTCCAAGCAGAAAAATACATTTACATTGAATAAAGAAGGTGATAAGCTAATTAAATAGCAATAGCAAATGATCATCGAAGACACCAAAAAACAAACAGCAGTGGAGTAAGAGCTGTTCATTACTAAGGCCAAGCATGGTGAGGTATGATTTCATTTTTAAGGGCACAGGTTAAGCTATTCATTACCATCCTGACAATTTGGCTAACACAGCACTTGATAGGAATTGCATATATTAACACTCAACTTTACCACCCCCAGGTTTGCTTGTAGCATGCAAAAACCATTCTCACCTCATTAGAGAAGGGAAATGAAATGGTCAGCAAGCAGACATCTATGGGCAGAGCATGACTCTACAGTAATGGAAGGGATCTTTGCTGGGTTTCAAGCACCCAGTATAATACAGTGGCCATTTTTATGACCAGCATAGTTGGGTGGAAAACTGAAGGACAGTTCAGGATAAAAAAGGAAATTATAAAGCCTGTACCATTTCTAAAGATGTTTTTAAAGGCAAATAAAGTTGATTGCAAAAGGAACCAAATAGAAACCTAATGGGTGACTGGTAGTGTTCATTTCTTCTTATTATTTCAAAGTATTACAGGAATACAAGTGTTTTTGGTTACATAGATCTATTTCGTAAGGCCTGAGTCACGGTTAAAAGTGTGCCCATCACCCAGTTAGTGATCATTGTACCCTGGCAGGCAGGCTTTTGCCCCTCCCCTCCTCCTTCTATCCTCTGCTTGATTTTGACGTCATTTCATTAAAATGATAGAAGTTCGTTCTTGAACAGGGAAGGTTCATGATTATGAACCAAATGATTATGACAGGGACAGTGATGTGGACTTGGTGGACTGATGGAGGAATTGGCCAGGATAAGGTGAATAAAGTTTAGTTCCATGTGCACAGCTGTAGAGGGAATGGTCGTAAGATTTCATAGAACTATCTCAGTAAAATTGGTCAGAATCTTACCTCTATGCTAAATGCAGCATGTGGGTGTTTTAAAAATGAAGCCCAGGTGATGTGGAAACTACGTGTTTCTATTTCTTTCACTAGAAAAGGAGCTAGGTTTTAAACTGGGTTAAACCAAACGAGAAAGCTTTTCATAAGCTAAGTATTCAATATACCATGAAGTCCTCAACATCCCTGTTCTAGCCATGATCTTTATCATTATCATTATACTCTCCATTAGCCCAGCTTATTACTGGCTGCTCCTCTTTCTAACCTTACCACACCCAATCCTTCTGTGCCTGCTTTGGAATAATTTCTATAGCTGTAATAGAGATAGTCTCTGAGGAGTTTCCGTTATGTTAGAGAATAGCCTCCCAACATCCTCAGTGGTACAGATACTAAAATTTCCATTTTTAAGTAAGCAAATTAACTCCTAGAGGTGTTAGGTACTTGAGAGAGAGAAATCTATGACTCAAGGATAGATGGGTTGGAGACTAAACTTTCATTAATGACCACTCAAATTTCCTAAATTTACTGTATTTTGCCATGTATAATGAGCACATTTTTGTCCTAATTTCTGAGGGAAACATAAGGATGTGTATTTCAAGACTATTGCTATTATAACATGTTTAGTATGGCTTAGGAGCAAGGGGAGCTCCTGGGGCCACCGCAGCCTCCTGTCTGGGCCCACCAGGTCCACAGAGTTTCAGTCCAGGAGGATCTGGCATTTGATAGGGGTAGACTGGAGTGGCTTCAGCTGAGCACCATGATCAGGAAGGGGATGGTGGTGGGACTGGTGAAGTGGGCCATATTTGTGTGGGGTGAGGGCTGACGCCCTCGACCTAGCTGAACATGGACTCCCATGGCTGTCTATGGCAGAGGGCCTCAGAATCTTCTCCCTAAGGGCCTGTCACAGCCCCTGACATAGAAGGAAGGAAAGGGTTTCTGGAAGAAAGGGAAGGGACAGCCTTCACAAAGCAGGATGGCTCCTGAGGGTGGTACTATCTACACATTTACCAAGGCAGTGTTAGCCTCCCGGATGCGTCTTTCCGGGCCATGAACCAGCTGCTTTCTCAAGGGGCATTTTCCTGACATGTGGGTACATATTATAAAGGCAGCATGTTTTACACAGCAAAATATGGTATCTTCTTGTTTAACTGAATCAGTTTCAGAGGTTAAATAACCAAATATTCAAAATGCCAAAAAAAAAAAAAAAAAAAAAGAGAGAGAGAAAAAAAGAAAATAGCATTATATTTTCAGGAAAAAATGATAGTGAGTACCCATAATTTACTGAAGATTGGTTCATGCATTTAAAATAACCTTAAGTGAAAATGTCTTGGTAGGAATAAGAGTAAACTCCCTGATCTTTACTCCCATTTGGTAATTAATACCTCTTAGATTTATGAGATAGACCTAGCCCTAAAGAAAACTGTAAGTTGCCTTTGGGTACTCACACCTTCGACTCCCTTGCCTTTATGCTTACACTAATATTTCTGGCATTATCTTGTTCCACTTGCCTCATTATAAAATTTTATTTGCAAGAAAGAACCAAAGAAATTAATATACTATAATTATTGAAAAGGCTCGATACATACCAAATCAGAAAATTTTTGAAATTCCTTCCTGCTATGATATTCTGATTTTATGGTAGTCTATGTTCTTTTCCATTTCACACAGGATAATACTTAAGTCAAAGAAATGAATATCTAACTATAAAATTTCAGGTCTCAGTGATCGCACTGTTAAAATGATACGTAGTCAGCTGCTTTTGCCTTAGTCTAGGCCTAGTAACAGTACAGCCTCATACTAAATAATTACATCTCCTACCACCTAGTGCATTTTCCTCTCTAGATCTGAGGAAATTACTGGCTCACCTGTCCTTCTGACATGACAATTTAAGAAGAGAAATTTTAAGAAACGAAGAGGCATGAAACAAATAGCAATTTTAGTTAGAAAGAAAGATAGATCAATAGTTGTTGACTCAAGCTTTCTCATCAGATGAGGTCATGTTCTATCTAGAGGTCATACAATAAAGTAATGGAAACTTTTAGAAGACTTTCATAGGAATCCTAAATAATAATATAGTCAAAGATCATCAGGGATTTTTAGGAATTCAACATCTTGAGGAAAAATGTAAGTTAAATAATCAGCTAAGTAAAATTTTTAGGAAAAGTGACACAGCTTAAGAACAATAAACTACGTGCACTGATTGGGCTTATTAGTAAAAGAAAGAAGCCTGTAAAAATTTGTAGCACAAAACTCAAAGAAACAGAAATAGAAGAAAAACTGAATAATAATCACAATATAGAACAGGTGTTGACAATTTAAAACTACTTACCAAATTCTGTGTCTTTTATCAAGCTGTAATGCTAAAAATACATTCTTTCCCATTTCCTAACTCTTACTCCAGCTCTTAGGGATATCACATAGGGATAAAATTTCTTCTGTAAATAATCTAATACTACCATCATTTTGTTTGGTTTTATTTTTCTGAAACAATTTCCTATTCCTGAAAGTAATGCTTTCAAAAGGAAATGCCTGGCTCACCATATACTTCTCTGTATTTCCTTTTCTCTAAGTTTCTTTGACTCAGATCACCTGGAGGAAAAGTTTACATCTGAGGCTGACAATAAAAGTAATTATGTACATGGGCCAAAAACAACTGTGCTAAAACTGTTAGAGACTTAACTTTTATCTAGTTTTACTAGTAAATTACAATGAAGTATGAGAAAAATGCAAAAGGCATGCTCTATAGTTCCATTTAAGGAAATCAGTTTAGGCAGTATTTTCAAACACTAATGGGACATTTAAAATTATAAAATAGGGCAGCGCCTGTGGCTCAGTGGGCAGGGCGCTGGCCCCATATACTGAGGGTGGCTGGTTCAAACCCAGCCCCAGCCAAACTGCAACAAAAAAATAGCCCGGCGTTGTGGCAGGCGCCTGTAGTCCCAGCTTCTTGGGAGGCTGAGGCAAGAGAATTGCCCAAGACCAGGAGTTGGAGGCTGCTGTGAGTAGGGTGATGCCACGGCACTCTACTCTATCTCTACAAAAAAATAAAAAATAAAATAAAATAAAATTATAAAATAAATATAGGAAATCAAGTCATTTTTCTATTTACTTTGAGCAAAAATCCCACAGGAAGATAACATTCTACAAAACAAAATGTAAATTGAAAGTTTTCTAATTTCTTTAAGGTATATGGGTGTACAGTAATATTCTATGGCCACTCTTCCTTTTACATATGATCATGACAGAAAAACTAAAATGCAAAAAAAAAAAAATTTAAACAGAAAACGATTCATTTTATTAATAATAAGCAATAATAAGTGATACTGAACACAGGACTGGGCCACTCTTACAGAAATCAGGTACAAATGATGAATATTACCCTTCAAAGGGCCTTCTTGGTTATCGATCTTAGGTAATTTAAAGATTTTTTGGAAGTAATGTAAGAAAGTTTTATGAGCATTAAAGGTGCTATCCAACCAAAAATATAATTCTCTGCCCGTTCAAGATGAAATGTATGTTTAAATCAAGAAATTTAGAGGTTGATAAATACTAAAATTGAACATGTACAATTAGGCTAATTTGGAGGTATAGCCTTGGGACAGACTCACTATCTTATTTTATTTATTTATTTATTTTTAAGAGACAGAGTCTCACTCCATCGCCCTCAGTAGAGTGCTGTGACATCACAGCTCACAGCAACCTCCAACTCCTGGGCTTAGGCAATTCTTTTGTCTCAGCCTCCTGAGTAGCTGGGACTCCAGGCGCCCACCACAACACCCGGCTAAGACTCACTACTTTAAAGTCCATCTTATATTCATGGGAGCCCTTTTTTAGTGATTCCCATCAAATCACAATCTTGAAACTAACCTTCAAAGGGATGGGATGACTTTAAGATGAAGATTTTCCATAATAATTCCCATTTAAAAGAATCCCATATCAATTTGTCATATTCTTAAAGTATGTTCATATTGATAAGAAATTGTAGCAAAAGCCCAGGTTTTTTAAGAAATAAGAAACATTATACTTATACTTTAACCCTTTTGATTTCACTTAACTGTGAAAGTGAAAAAAGGGTTAAATTACAAGTAAAATAATATATCTTCACCATAATAACAAAGAAGACAATTGTTTGATAAAAAATAAGACATCAGGAGGGGATGATGAAAAGATAGAGAACCTTAGCTGTACTCCACAAACATAAACAGCATTTCCCAGCACAGGTAAATTAACTTAAGGAAAGTGCCAACTGAAGTGTGGGAGCTCAGGCTCATAGACAGGCGTCTACGGGGGCAACAATGTTTGTTAATGTTTAAAACCACAAACAAAGAACTAAGTCAAGAGAAATTGAAAATTCCAGTAGGTAGCTATGTTCATGGGGCTTCTCTCTTTTTAATACTTCCTCTCTGTTTTTGTCCAAGATTTAATAAAGCAATGGGTACAACAGCTCTGAGTTTATCACTACATTTAAAGATACTCCTACCTATGGAGGGCATGGCAGCTCCCAGGAGTGCTAATAGTTATAACCAGGCCCATATTTTAGGTGGAGTATATAAATTATATTTATGGTGAGTAGAATGAGGGAAAATATGTTTGTTTAAATATTTCATAAATATTTTCATTCTCCTTTCTCACTTTGTATCATACAGGCCCTCTGGATTCCAGTATCAGAGTGACAAACCAGACAGGCAATTGGCAGAGGGACCAAGACATTTCAATTGTAAGAACAACTTACATAAAATAGTGAAAGACCTCTATTTCACATAACTGATCATAGAAGTTCTTCCACATAAGACACTTTCCTATGTATCAATTAATCACAGTGGTATAAAAAGTAGGACTATGCTGGGCGCGGTGGCTCATGCCTGCAATCCCAGCACTGTGGGAGACTGAGGAGGGAGAATTGCTGGAGCTCAGGAGTTTGAGACTTGCCTAAGTGTGAGTGAGACCCCAACTGCTACAAAGAACGAAAAATCCAGCCCGGCAAGTGCCAGTAATCCCAGCAGCTTTTGGAGGCTGAGGCAGTGGGATGCCCATAGCCCGAGTAAGAGGTTGCAGTGAGCTATGATGCCATTGCAGTCTGCGCAGGGCACAGGATGGGAGTCTGTCTCAACAACAACAACAACAAAATAAAAATAAAAATAAACAAAAAGTAGGACCAGAAAATAAGACAAATACTATATGCAAAACAAAAGCTGTCATTGCATTATTCTTAAAATACTTACGTTTGACTTAATTCAAATGTACAAAATACTTAATTATTTAAGGGCTCTATTATTTAAGACCTCGTGATTCTTCAGATAATGAAGCCCGAAGTACTTCTGGGAGAGAAGGGAGTTGGTATGAGAGTTAAAGGAAGGAACACTGCAGACATTTTCTTGGCAAAATTCTTTATATGTATAGCTCCATTGTGCTTCTCTCAAAATCCAAGTCATTCGACCCAGGGAACCAGAGAGCTAACAGTGGCCAAGAGGCCATAGGATGTCATTGTTCTCACACCTCCCGCCTAAAAGTTAAAGTAAGAATAACTTCTTAAAATCACAAGGACAATTTTATTTTTTGTAAGGAAAAGATGGAATTGAAAAGTTTAAAATGTATGTTAAAATTCAATTTAACAAAAATGAAAAAAATCTTTGTGAACTTTGTAGATACACGTAATTAGTGAATTCTAGGTAAGTCTCTTTACCAGGTCAAAACTCCTTTTAAAAAGAAAAAAAAAAATCACTGATAATTTGGAAAATAAAACTCACTTAAGAGGAGAAATTATAAAAGACCCATGTTTTTGTATTTTAGGTGACAGATAACTTTTGTTATATTTTTGAGTACATGATTACCTAGCACACTATATTCAATTTACTTAATCTAATATTATGGAATCGCTGCACTAATTCACAAAATCCAACCTGCACAAATTATATTTCTTTTGATAAACACAGACTTGAATTTAGCATTTGGGGATGCCTCAAACAACTTTAAAATTTTGTTTTATCTTAATTATCAACCCCCTCAGGTGGGGGTTTGGGTGGATCAGAAGGCATGGGATAATAGTAATTAATGTTTTTCTAAGGTTGTTGAATTTATTTAGATAACAAGTAGCAATGGATGCTACAAAAATCAAATCTTACAGCAATGCTAAATTACAAATTATCACAGAAGTCATGTTTTTAGTTGTTGAACTTTAAACATAAGCTTTATTTCCTGCTAGGTGCAAGGTGAATGAATTCCTGTGGCTAGAGGACTTTTAACATTTGAACTTTATGGCTCTTTTTGGGGGGAAACAAACTAACAAAAACAAAACAAAAGAAAAAAAACTTGCCTCTTGGAAAGAACATAAATTAAGATACCAATGAATACATTATTTAATGTTTCATTTTCTTATTATATATGTGCCAAATACTATGCCACATGTTTGTGCTAGAATCCCATTGGAATTAGTATTGAAATTTGTACAGAAAAATATTTTTAAATGATACAAATAATATATTTCTGAGAATCTGTTAGGATCTATCTAGTCCTTACTTTTCTGTGTGTGTTCCAGGCTGAGCTATTTCCTAGTTATTGGCTACAGACAATAAAACATATATTCCAAATATTTATTGCTATTCCTTAATGAAATTAAAGGAAATCAAAATGCACCCTGTTCTTGATTACATCTGATTTGACTGCCTGCTGTTGCCTTGTCAACTAGACTGATTCTCCTTCAAATAACTTACTGTTTGAATTTTGTGGAAATCCAGGCAGAGAGGATGGACCGTTCATTCCAGGGAGAAGGACAGGAGGAAGGGCGGGGAGACCCGGGTAGGCCGCGGGCAGGCTGAGGCCATGGAGGGAACTGCTGTCCATCACGCCCGGCTGCTGGACAGTTAAGCCCAGCACGTCCGAAGCCTTCTTGATCCGATCCAGTTCCTGCTGCGCCATCAGCTGTCGAACTGTGGTCGGAGCTAGGTAATCTTTCTCCCGATCCAGCTGACTGCCCACGGTCTCCCTCACCTTTGAAATGTGCTGTTTGGAGAAGATGTGGTCTCTGATGGACAGTCGCGCAGAGTACTTGACCCCACAGAGGGTGCACTCGGGTTTAGTGCCTTCCGCTCCGCTTTGATTGATCATGAAGGGCTTCCCTATGTTGATTTTAAATTTCTTCTCCTTTGCCCTCGCATTTTGGAACCACACCTGCACCACGCGTTTGGGCAGCCCGATCTCGCTCCCCAGCATCTCACACTCCTGCATGGTTGGGGTCCGGTAGTCGCTGAAGCAGGCCTTGAGGACCTTGAGCTGAAGGTTGCTCATCTGGGTTCGAAAACGCTTGTGCCCCGGGCGATCGTTACTTTTGGATTTAAAAGGATTGCCGGACCCAAATGGATTTGGGGAGCTGGGGTCAGCGATGCTGGACGTCTCGCTGCGGTCGGCGTTGTCGTCGGGGTCATCCGTGATGTAAAAGCTTTGGTCGTGGTCCGCGTCTTTGTCATTGAAATGGATCGAGGGGCTCGTGAGGGAAAAGAGGAATTTGTCCTCGCTGACCTCCGTGGTAGGTGTGACTGCAGTTTTGGGCAAAGCGTCGACAGTTTTCGGCTCTTTGGGAGACAAGGTGGCCTTCGCGTCTCCAGAACCCCCCGCGGTGCTTTCCATCTCCGCGTTTCCCTCGTCTCCCGTGGTGGCGTCGCTGATTGCGGTATTAATGGACGAAGTCTCATCGAAATCGGTTTTATTTTGATCATATCCAGCCTCAGCAGCAGGGGGATTTAAATTCTCCACATCCTCAGAACATTCTGCTTTAAAAGAAGAAGGACTTAAAAGATTCTTGGGCGACAGCTCTGCTGTTTTACTCACAGGTGTTGACACTGTAGAGGCCAATTCATTCTCACTCGATAAGTCAATTTTGGTTAATGGCAAAGATGGATAATCAAAGTAAACATATTTCTGTGGGCTCTCTCCCCCGTCTTCTGTTGATATCAAAGGGCTTGGGGGCAAGCTGTAGCCTGCCTGCTTCCCTTCGTTCCAGTGCCGAGAACGGATGTGGCTTTCTAACGCAGACTTGGCTTTAAACAGGGCCCTGCAGAACGGACACCGCTTGTGAGACTGTGCTGGACCCACGGCCCGGAACTGGCCTTTCCTTTCTCGTGCCCGAGTATTCTGGAACCAGACTTGCACGACCCTTTTTTTCAGCCCCACTTCTCGTGCAATATGATCCAGCATTTTTCTGGTAGGATTGGAGTCCAGCAAGTACTTTTCATAGAGGATCTCCAGTTGCTCCGGGGTGATGGTGGTCCTCAAGCGTTTGTCGCGATGTTGGTCTTCCCCGCTGTTCCCTCCCTCCTTTTCGCTGCAGTTATTGTCTTCTTTGTCGTCCAGTTTCCTTTTAAGGGAAGCAGCAGCCGTCGTCGCAGGGGCCGGGGTGTGGGAGGAACTGGTCTGAGGCGGCATCTGCGCGAGAGACCCGCCCAGCAGCTGTCCAGCCATCAGCGGGTTGTTGGGGTCGAAGATCATGTAGGGCAGGTCCACGGGCCTCTCCAGGAACGGGGCGTGCAGGAACTGGTTCTGAGCGGCGAGGAAGTGCATGTGCTGGTGCTCCTGCCAGAGTTCCAGAGTGGGGAAGGCCACTGTACACTGATCACATTGGTACTGCAGTAACTGTGGAGGTAGACTGTTCTGGAGAGAAGTCATGGAAATTTGCAGTGGACTGGAAGGGACCGGGGTCTGAGAGGCCGAGGGAGGTCTCCCAAGGAGCTGGGGTTGCTTGGGCTGCTGCGGCGGGGCTGCTGACGCCTGCGGGGGGTCCGAGCAAGTCGATGCCAAGGGCAGGGCTGGTTTGGTGCCTTGAGACGCGGGAGAGGGCTCACTCTGCTTTGGCTTTTCTGTGGGATAATCAGGTTTTGGAGACGTCTTCTCAGCTTCAGGTCTAGGTGACGGAATCAGGGGGGTGCTAGTCCCAGAGCCAGAGCTTGCTGGAGCGGCGGCCGCGGTTCTGGCTGCCTCGGGCTGGACAGGCCCCGAGCAGTGTTTGTACAGCACTTGGTCAGTGGCGTCCAGGGAGTCTTCTGTTTGGCTCTCATCTTGGGCATCGTCGTCCTCATCTTTGTAACACTGCTTCTTCTGATGCGTGATCAAGTCGAAGATCCTGGGGAAAACCACAGTGCATTTTTTACACTGGTACTGCATGTTGCTCGTTCGGATATACCGTTCATTTGTGAGTTCTCTTTTTTCATTATCTTTAGTTTCTGCTTGATTTTCGTAACTCTTTCGTGCTTTCTGACGGGCATTCTGGAACCACACAACAATTACCCGGGTAGGTAGATTGAGAACTGTGGAGAGTTGTTCTATCTCATCATCTTTTGGGTAAGCGTTAGTGTCAAAAAAGTCTTGTAGAACCCTAAGCTGGTAGTCAGTAAACCTCGTTCTTGAAGACCTTTTGCTGAATGATGCATCAGATTTATAGTGTTCTAAAGAGGCGGGCTGTGGATCTAGTCTGATATCTTCCAAAACAGTTATAGGTGGGTTGCTGAAGTTGTAGGGAGAATCTTTATTTCTCTGTCGTTCCTTAAAAAGCGTATTTCGAAACCAGTGTTTGATAACTTTTTGAGAGAGGCCGGATTTCTCTGCCATTTCTTGGATCTGTTCTTCGCTTGGAGAATTATTGATGTCAAAGTAAGCCCTCAAAACTTTTAGTTGATCATCTGTAATTCTTGTCCGTGGGCGTTTGAACTGAGAATGCCTTAAGAAGTTGGGATCTAACCCGAGCTGCTGCTGGCAGAGCTGGGTGAGGTCCGCAGAGAGCGTGTCCATCTGCGGCAGCTGCAAGGCGAGCTGAGGCGGGAGCGCGGGGTGTTGCACCGGCTGCATCATGATTGATGGAAAGAGCGGCAGGTCCAGAGAAACCGGCAGCTGGACCTGGGGGGCAGCAGAAGGTGGAGGAGGCGGGGGAGGAGGTGGGGGAGGCGGGGGTGGCGGTGGGGGCGGCGGCGTGGGTGGTGGAGCTTGCAGAGGAGTCGAAACTGTGTTTGGGATCTTCACAGGACCCAGGGAAGAAGGCTGCGGAGGAGCTGGAGGCAGGGGAGGAGGGGGAGGCGGTGGGGGTGGCGTTTCTGGTGAAGATGGAGAAATTGGGTAAAGCTTGTCGTAGGCCTCCCTGTACTGACGAGCAAATTTTTCTAGAGCTCCATATGGAAAAAATTGCCCATGTACGTGTTCTTGGTGACTCTTTAAAATAAGCACATTGGAAAAGAGTTTACCACACGTTCCGCATTCCAGTTTGTCTGTGTTTTCGCCTTCACCGCCTCTGCCCTTCTTCTGTACCTTCTGCCTGTTTTCATTATACTGAATGACCAGTTCAAAACCAAAGTTTTCCAGTAACGCTTTGGCTGCATTTCCTCGGGCCCCTGAAGCTATTCGAGGTGGCAGGATGGATGGTTCCAAGGATTTTTGCTTCTTTGTGTCTTTGCCCTCTTTGAGTCCTTCACCTTCACTTACGAATTCTTGCTTTGGTTTTTCTGGCTTTTCAGCAATCTCCTCTGCCTCCTTGTAAGAGGGCATGTCCTTCATGATCGGGCAGTCCGAACTCGCCGAGTTACTTTGCTCTTGTTTCAATAATTTGCTTGCCTGCTGCTGCTGCTGCTGCTGCTGCTGTTGCTGCTGTTTTTGAGGCTGGACCTGGGGCTGTGTGGCTTGGTATTGTTGTGCTTGTTGCTGTAGTATCTGGAGCTGGGTTTGGCCGACATGATGTTGGGTTTGAATCTGCTGCTTCAGATCTTCAAGCAAGGAGCCGGCCATTCCTGTCATACCAGGCATACCAAACGCGGCAGAACCTGGCAAGCCCAAATCTGGCCCCAAGCTGAACTCCGTCCCAGGTATGTAGAATGGAAAGAGAAACTGAGGCTGCTGAAACTGCAGCAGTGCTTCTGGTGTCATAGGAAAGTGAGGCAAAAAGGCTGGGTTTAGAAACTGAGGCTGGAAGAACGCAGCTTGCTGTTGTAACTCGTGCTGTAGTTGCATCTGAATTTGTGCTGGTGACTGAGGTGGGTGATGTGTAGGTTGAGCAGAGATTAAGTCAGGAGTTTGCTTTTTATTTAATTCTTTGGCATCTAAATGGGTATCTTTGCTGTTTACTGCTGCTAAACTCATGGACTCTAACATCCCTTGGCCAGGGCTACTCACGTTTGCTGCGATGCTGTGCCCACCAGCCGCGTGACCACTGGGCTCCAGCTTTGCAGCCCTGGCCTTTGTCTGGTGGAGGACAGACCTCATGTGGATTTCCAGCGTCGAGCTTTGGCTGTACGCAACGTTGCAGATGCTGCACTTATAGGGCTTGTTATCTGTATTACTGTTGGTTTCTTGAGGGACGGGACTAGAGGCTTCCTGCAAAACCTTTTTCAACTTATGCAGGTGAGAAACTGAATTATAATGGACCAAGAGAATATTCTTTTGGGTGAATGACTCTTTACACACGGTACATTTATATGGACGAGATGGATCAAGGAATTTTTCCATTGTAAAATTGGGCCCTTTTCTAAAAGGTAAGGTCCGCTTTGGTTCAGAGCCCATGTCATCTGGGATAGAGCTACTGTCACTTCCTACAGGGCTTGCCTTCCCTTCATGATCCACCTCATACTCTCTCTCTATTTCCTGCTCCAGGCCATGGTCATCGTGGGCCATGGCTTCACTCTCTGCCCAGAGTTCTCCATTCATGGGCAAAGAGGCATATAGCTGTTGCAATTCGGCTTCACTCAGTTCCGGGTGACCTGCTTCCAGGTGTTTTTTTAAAGCCTGGAATGTACGGAAACTGCGCTGGCAGAGGTTACACATTGTTGCAGCCCGAATCGCATGATACTGGGAATGGATCTGAAGCTTCTGCATAGTTTTAAAAGCCAAGCTACAGTGGTTGCAGCGATACTTATAAACATGGCGGTCAGAAACAGAGAGCGGTTGCCTTTTTTGCTGTTCACTTAATTGATCTTGTAGTGCATCGGGGATTTTCACATCCTTGCTGCTATTTTTATTCCATTCTGACACTTCCAAAGGTTCTTTAGTGGGTTTATGCTCCTCATTCTTTATTTCAACACTAGCCTTTGAATCTTCAAGACCTGGCATACTTTTGTCATCCATAGGACTTTCACCTGTTAGAGGAAAACACAAACAGATCTCTTAGGGTAAGAAAACCTACTGCTTAAATGTCAGTAAGTATTGTAAATAAGAGTTTCTAGGCTCAGCACTCATAGCTCAGTGAGTAGGGCACCGGCCACATATACGGAGGCTGGGGGGTTTGAGTCCAGTCTGGGCCAGCTAAACAATAATGACAACTGCCAACAAAAAATAGCCAGGCATTATGGCAGGTGCCTATAGTCCTAGCTGCTCTAGAGGCTGAGGCAAGAGAATTGCTTAAGTCCAAGAGTTGGGGTTTGCTGTGAGCTGTGACACCATGGCACTCTACCATGGGTGACATAGTGAGACTTTGTCTCAAAAAAATAATAATAATAATAAAATAAAATAAATAAATAGGAGTCTCTATTAAATTTCTGCTTAACTGATTCTTTTAAAAAATGTTTATTGAACAGATACTATGTGGCAAGCACTGAACTGGTTATTAGACATACAAAGGTAAATAAGAAATTACACCTGACCTCAAAAAATTTCAGGACAGGAAAGAAAACAAGTCAAAGTTCATTATAGTATGTTTCAATGCTGCAGTCATTGCAATACCAAGTCCCATGACCTTGGTGTTCAGGAATTAGAACACGCAGAATATTTGTGGACTTCTGACATTTGGCACTCCAAGAAACTTAATATGCCTTGGAAAATATGGTTGTTAGGAATGTCTTACATTTTTCCCCTCTGTGCTTTAAAAAAAAAATCAATAACAATAATCTTCAAGGACCACCATAAATGCAAGCCATTGAGCACGTTTTCTGCAGATGTTGATTACAAGCTGGCGTACCTGAATATTTCCCAGACCCCTCAGCTGTTATGGCTGCAGGTGTGTCCCGCTCTGCTTTCTCAGAGGCTGCTGCTGGCAGGAGCATACTGTTTGGCACCATCACATCAGGGACAGGCACCTTTGAAAACCAAAGAGGTGCATGTTAATGTACCCCAGAAATCACAAACTTCATCACATCTCCCATTTGCCAGAAGCATATCCCACTTATATATTTTTAACCAAAGGCAGGAATATTTTGCGAATGTCTCAGACCAATGCTACCCCCTTCAAATTTGAGATCCATGCTGTGGCAATGCTGTAATCCTTTTTTATTTTAATTATGGTTTGGAGGTTTTTGTAAGTTTAATTTTTGATAATGATGACCGAGAAATTTTGAAACTCAAGTTGCTCACATGAATCATTTGATTAACATTATAGACATGAAAAGATTGCAAAATGTCATTAACTATGCTATGCCTTGTATCATATTCTTTTGCAAAAGAAACCACAAATGGACCTTACCTGTGATAATTACAACACGATCAATAAAAGAGCTTTAACTAGCTGAGAAAAAATAAATTTTTATCAACCAATAGTTAGAGAGTTCATACTGATACCCTCACACAGATTACATCACACGTATATCAAAATTTGGCATCCTTACTGTCAGAAGCAGCTTCTCCACACAATCTGGAGACACACTGTGCAAATGCGTCAGATGCAGCTGGAGGTGCATTTTGTTGCTGAGGACGTCCTGGCAGAGGGGACAGCAGATGACCGGCTGCACCGAGTGCTGCGATAAGACGTGCATCTGGATACGACTTTGGTCCCTACTATTGTAGTTACAATAAGGACACTGAAAGAACTGGAAAATATTGAATAAACATGGACACTATTAGTTAACGTATTTTTATTGATATATGAATAGTTGTACACATTTATGGGGTATATGTGATATTTTGATGCATACAATGTGTAGTGATCAAATCTGAGTAATCGAGATATCCATCACCTCAAACATGTATCATTTCTTATGTTGGGAACACTACAAATCTCCTCGTTTGGGTATTTCAACGTAGCCAGTGTATTTTTATGACTTCTGCACATTGGAAGTAATACCAAGAGTTGATGATATTGCCAATTGTAGTATCTATATACATTCAACAGCATGGAATCATTTGGGGCTTTCACACTTTCAGGAATAATTTTTTAAAAAAGATTAATGAAGCAAACATGGGAAAAATGTATTCACCTGCTCATGACAGAATTTGTTGTCCTCTGTAGGTTTTGACCTTTTTGTTGGAACATCCTCTTCTTTTGCCAGCAGGAGTTGCTGGGTCCCCCCTGCCACACTGACTTTTAGCTCCTTCTCTGGTGTGATTATCTCTGATTCCCCCAAAACAGAAAAACTCAATTAAAAATCATTTGTAATTTCAAAGTCAGAGAAATTACATTTTCAAATAGCTATGACTCTAAATCCACTGAATGACAGAAAGAACCAGGCAAGCACTAATCTAAAATGGTAAAAAGCACACTTCTTTTTGTCCACCACCTATGTGGACTTCATAAATATATTTTAAAATGTACTCCTGTCTTGTGTTTAGATAACCTTAGGTGGCCTTGAAAGATTCATCAATAACGTGTTCTCTGGTGTCTCTAAATGCCTTTATCACATTAAAGCAAATCTACTCCCATTCACAAACACTAATTTAAAAAATCATTATTTCTATTAATGTTTAATTACCTATCTCTTTACTAAAATTCTTAGGCGCTGAAAAGACTTCAAAATTCTGAGAAAAACTAACTGGTTATAATTTAGAAAACCGAAACAATATTTTTATACCATGAATGAATTTAAAAAATTAAAAAATTAATCATATGTTATGTATCTGCTGCTGCTATCTGTAGATGTTTCAGAAATTGGTTCTACACATAACATGATAGTACAAATCTCAATCAGACAATTGTTTTATGAGGTTAATCCAAATATCTGGTGCTAAAGAAGATTTAAAATTTTACCTAGATGAGCAACGTAATATATAGGAGCCTCACACACATCAAAGAAAAGAGTGTGATTCTAATTTCCCAATCCAAGGGAAAATTCTTTCCACCATCAATTTGCCCGATAATCTCCTCTGTGAGGCTGGATATTACAGTGACATTAGGTAGGCATGTCACATACATCTCACGACAAACACAAAACCTCATTTACCAGCCATTCCAATCTCATCATAGCGCGGCATCATCTGACCTTTTTTCTGCTGTTTATTATGAGTATTTCTAATTTTAACTTTCAATTTTCACCATCTTCCAGTCAATTTGCAACTAAATTATTTCCAGGGTGAGGACACTATCACTGGACAACTGGGTGCAAATACATCTTGAAATGCAATGAAGCTAAACCATTGATTGCTATCAGATCCTGCGTAAATATATAGTCCTGGCATAATCTGATTGTATGCTGTGCATGAAGATTTATCTTGATTTTTTTTTTCAATCCACATACGGTTCATATAAATGACCAAACTGTACCTTATTGAAAAATAACCCAGTTTTAATTTAGAAATAAGGTCAAGGATGTTATGGAAACCAAGTAAAAATAAACAACAAAAAAGAATACATTCTATTTCTAACCCAGATAGAAATCCATATTTTATACCATATGAATAATTTCAAAAATTTTGAATTTAGGAAAAAAATGAAAATAGTGATTCTATAGCGACCAAAATTAAAATAGAATTTAAATGACATAATGACAAAAATTATAATCCCGTGGGGTTTGTGTTAGGTAGATACAGAATTAGTGCACAGTTTTCAACAGATTACAGTGATATTGATTTTTAGATTTATAAACACTGGACTTTATTGGTATTGCTACATTTGTCCTCTATATACATCCACCTTAGAAAATTTGAGATTCTTTGTGGGTATTTGAAAAATAATTTATCATATTTGTACTTGAATAACTTTAAGATAGGCTGAAAAGTTTCATTACATTAACTTTAAAATTATCCACGTATTGATATCCAAAGATATTTTAAACAGGAATATTTATCTTATAATTAATTGTAGAATAAAAAAATATATTTTTCATTCTCAAAGAACATATTTTGTGCCATTATTTTTAAAGTGTTAAAAAGAAATATTTAAGGAAAGAAGATGATATTTAGTATTTGAAAATAAAATATTGCTTAAAGTGTCAGACGAAATTGTATAAAATGATTGTTGGAGAAACCAGCAAATGTCTATCAGGTGCCCTCTCCTCTGAGATTTTTTTTTAAAAATTCTCCCATTAATAAGAACATATTTTCTTAACAGAATAATACCATGTCATATGCCGTTGGCATTCTTTTGTGTACATGGTAGAATTGGACATAACCAAACAGTAAGTTGATCCACTTCCCTGTACTATAAAAGACTGTCACACACAAATTAAAAGAGAATTTCCATGACTACTGCTTGAAGGACCTTCTGATCTTCAGAAACAGAGTAAGCCTTCCGGAAACTTTGAAATCTATGAAATGTATAATATAGACTTATTTCCATAAGCATGTATAATGTTTATTTTATTCTAATATTGATATTAGAAAGCATCAAAAAGTATAGATTTCAGGGTTGAAAACATTTTTCAAAACCTATACATTGGAGTACATATTTGCTCTAATTAATATCATTAAGAATATATTTTTATTTTATCCTTATTATTAACCACAAATATGATTCCCTTTTAATTTAGTGAGGTTCCGTGTTGCATTAAGAAAGAATTAAGTTTTAGGATCACCATCACATGCCCATTACAATAATGGTTAGCTGTAGTATTCAATTCAATACATGTGTCAACCTCACTATTTTTTTTTTGTTTTTTTACCAATTCAGTTAATTAAACCAGTCCATTTTATTTTAAATTGAAAAGAAGAAGTAAATAAAGGGTCGGCTAGCAGCTTTAGCTAGACACCCTAGAAATGCACAGCACTGGCAGTAAGAGGAAGCAGAGAGTGCTGAAATGGTAAATAATCACAGATGAGGGTAGTTACCGGGATTTTTTATAAAGATGATGGAAATTACATTTTATGTGTTATGTCTTTTATATTCAAAGGGGTCCTATCTCAGGTTGAATATTATGGCATCCCTGGTAAATTATAGGAAGTCAACTCTTGAGTCTATTTTTCTGAATTGTGTTTTCTGGAAATGGCTTCTATAAAATAAGGGCCAATTAATTTTAGGAAGGTTTTGATTAATTTTTGTGATTGCTCATAGTTTATGTCTGCAACTTTATTTAAAATAAACCCTGTTTGTTACCCTAGACCAGAAAAAAAATTGAAATGGGATCATAAGTCATTTTGTGTTATTAAGGACACCACAATATTTTCAAAGAACAATGTCATTTGAATGCATTTTAACTAAAAAAATGAAGTCTAATTACAAATAAGCACTGCCAAATAGATGAGACAACGATTATCTGTCAGTTATGGGATTATTTAACTTGCATGACATTGCTAATATAAAAATGGCATAATTCATTTCAATGCAGATGCCGCCTACTTAATAATTTTCAATCCCTAAAATACAGAAGGCTGTAAAATGGTTTATACTCAGAGCAAGTGAGAAAAATCCAATAACCCACATGTGCTCAAAACAAATCTTGAAAAAACAATAAAATACTGAGTTATTATTTATGAGCCAATGTATTTGGTAATGTTTGAATACTATAAAACTTGAACATAACAGAAGATGTTATTCAACTCCAAGTAATACTAAATTATAATTACTAGTACAGTATTCTTTTTAATGAGACTAGAATGAAAGGATAATTTTAATTGCAATAATGAAGGTTAATTTCCATCTTTCGCAGTGTTTACTCCCTTATTAAAAAGTGGTCCCCTTAGCCATGGCAGAGACATATTACATTTTCAATGCAAATGTATTAATCTGGATAAACTCTATATTAATTCTTGTACCACACAGAGCTATAATTTGGATTATAATTAATCTAAAGTGGCACTAGATTTAAATGACAATATAAATGAGGCATTAGAAGGCTTTTCTATTATGAATGAATATTCAACAAATATAACTTGCATATTGCCAACTCTCATTTTGAAAGCTCTAGTCCTAAAGATTAATGTCAGGAATATTTCACAACTGCTTACACAAACAAAGTCTTCCTAACATGTGTTAATTCCTTCATGGCTAAAAATTTCTCTGTTAAAGTGGGATCAAGCTGTTTTCTTATCTAACATATTAAGATAGGAATTAGTTTGCAAGTTTGCTAGTTTTTTTTTTTACATTTATGACAAACATAAGGCAAAAACTATATATTTTTATATGTAAGTGGTTATTTAATCATTAGAAATATTTAATAATAAAAAAAATCAGAGTAATCTTTAGCCTAATAAGATTCAATTTAGAAAGCAGAAAACTTTGTTAAAAGTTCATGTGCATGGACAATCACAAGAACTGTCTGGAAGGCTGGGAGATTTCAAAGCTAAATATTTGCATCTCAGCAATTGCTTTCAGTTGGTCCTTGATTAAAGCCCATTTTCATCCCTATAGATCTACTTGGGGAGGCATTTCTATAGGGTTAAAATTTGTTTTCAATAACTACCATTACACAATGGTCTGTATCCTTTCAGATGCCCAGCCTTGTCTGAGTAGGACAATTATGTACCCAAGGAAGGACAATAACTCCTCCGGCCTTTAGGGAGTGACTGAGCCCATCACTTATGCATAGCAGTAAATGGCACTGCTGGTGGAGATAGAGGCCCCGCATCTGTGGTATGTTCCTAGCAAGACTCTTTCCTCAGTGGTAAGATTAGATCCATTTTCAAAGGATTCCCAGAATCCATCCTGTACAAGGTACTAAATATTAGATATTTAAAATCTGGCATAATATTTTATACCTAAATATTGCATGGGCACTCGTGGACACTAATGTAATATTTGTGTGTTATTCATTCATCTGAAGAAAGGGGATATACTCTGGAATCGGTCTTAGTACTGCTGTGAGAAAGACAGAATCCTGCCCTCCCTGGACAAGTCACACTACTAGTCTTGAGTGTGATGAGGTCCATTGTAAAGAGTGAATAAACTGCCCACCTTTCTATTTCTAGTCTCTTCCAAACAAAGTTTTGATAGTACCCTTCACATTAACTGATCATTAGTTACTTCGAATTCCTCATCACTAACCCCAGGAGCCAGCTGACTAATGTACAGGTAGGGCATCTCTTTATATTGCTTTCGGCTCAATATCAACCTTAGCTCCTCTTTGTCAAAATCAAATTAGAATCATATATTAGAAACTATATCCCAGAAGCAATTTCAATGGCACTTTCCTCACTGGACTCCTGAAAAAATTTTAGCTTTGAGCAATGTGGGGAGAAGAGCAGAGAGGACCTTCGGATAATTTTTGATGGAAATGTAAACCTTAGATATGCAAAGACTGATTTACAAGGATGGGATGATCCAGGTTTAAATAAACTTGAATGTAAAAATGATATTTTTTGCACAATCCAATGTCTTCACAGTGAATACAAGCTTCTTTATATGCGGCTGTCACTGGAATTCAAGGAAAAGATAGATGACTACCTGAAACTAATAGGGTTGAACCCATTTCAGCACTTCTTCTGCTTCAATGAGTCCAACATAATAAAACTAGGTATAGCGTGCAGCAAAAGTAGCCAATGTAATATTCATCGCGACCATAGATTTCCATCTCATACATACAAAGCATGGATGAAGTCATCTATTTGCCAAATCAAACACAGAAAAAGCCTTAGGTATCCACACCAGATGCTGGCCTAGGGTTTGTTTGTGCACAAGTAAATGTCATGACACGAAGGTTTGTTTTCAAAGACAGTAGCTTTCATTACTGGGATTTGTCTATTCTAGAAGATCAAAATTACCCAGCACCTAATCCCTTTTCAATGATATTTCCTCTTTCTTAGGCTGAATCATCTGTAAACTTTTTCACTGGATTTTGTTTGAAATGCCTCAAATAGATGCCCTGAAAAAGGGCAAATTCCTCAGTGTAAGTTGTAAAAAAGCAAGGAAGAGTAGCATTTATTTTGAGGGTTACGTGGATTGGGGGAGGGTAGAGAATGCGTGTGACTGAATGACAAAATACAAGTGATATCTAATCCTGTGCTTATGAAAAATTAATATGCCATCAGAGGAATCACAAGTATAGCTAAGATTAATGAAAGGCGCTTAAAAAATTACAAGCACACAAACTGATTTGATTAAAAAATAATCTCGCTGGTCGTCCTGTAATATTCTTCAACTTATCCACATCTATTCTGTCAGATGGTTATGATTAAAAATAGGTCAATGGGAGGCTACTGATAGAAATCACATGCAAAATGCACATGCAATGAATAGTAGTAGGAATGTTCAGACAGTTTAAAATGAATAAAAGCTTTTAATAAGCTGGGGGGGGGGGCAGGGGGTGAGGGAAAGGTTGATTGCGGGGAATGGGTGTAGGGAATGAAAGGCAAAAGATTCTAGCATCTTACCAGAGTCTTTACTGGAGCTTTTGCTTTCACTACTGTCTCTCTCACTTGTGTCTTTCTCGTCATCCTCAACCACTGCTGTAGGCTTAGCAGCTCCTTCTGCTTCCTCACTGTGCTCTTCTGTTAAGAAAGCAGACCAGTCAGTAGGACTGAACCAGCCTCCCTCCTACAAACCCCCCCCACACACCGAAATGAATGAACTGACCACTTGAAACTTTATTTATGAATAACTGCAGGTATTTATACTCTAAAGAGAATGTATGTTCTCTCAAAAGTGTACATTAGAGCATGCTGACTGCAGCAATGCAAATTTTTATCTAAAGCATTTTTTGGTACCCATTGAGAGTATGCATCTATGGTAAATTAAATTAGTTTTAGCACAGTTTAAGCTGAGAAAAGATTTAACAATTGGGTTTAAGGCAGTTCTGTGATTTCAATAGTAGAACCTTGAAAAAACATGAACCCACTATTTTGTGGACTTAGATAGAGGTCAGGTAAACCTATCTAAATTTGTTTCGATTCTTAGCAAAACAAACCAGGTTCTTAATGATAACAATGGGTTAAGTATAAGACAGGTGTTACGCCTGCCTTTAGATGCCAGATCCCAGTGGAATTCTTTGAAATTCTGTTAAAGTAAGATCTCAAAACTTTGGTTATGTTGGGATTATTTTTTTTTTCTGTAGGGGGAGCTATACAGGGCCTAGGATGTAACAAGGTACACTTCTTCTGTGACAACCCCATCACCCCACACCTCATTCACAGGTTCACACCGGCTAGATTACATGGAAATCCTCATAGTAACTCAACCCTATTTAATTATTCTGTAAATCTTAGCTATGCCACTGCTGCTGGATTAATCTGTTTATGCAGTTAGCCTCTATGCTGGGGCTGTGCAGCACTAATCCGTGAAAGGCCCACTGTTCTCTTTCATCCTGCGATTCTTTGTCTCTCACTGTGCTGATGTCACATTTTAATGAATTTTTAGCAATCTGAGTAATGCCAGATAACCAGGCTCACAACTCCCCACAGCATGGCATGCTGTTTTCATTGCAGCACAAAAAGTAAAAATCATATTCCCCTGTTCAGGTAGGAATTACATAAATTAGAAGAAGAAGGTAAAATGGGATTTGAAGCACCAGGCTGCTCAATTTCATAAAATCTTTAATGACCATATAAATTAACCCTGGAAAGGCAAAAGGTCATTGCCTCACATTTGCATACACTCTTCTATTTGCTTTTGATAAGCAGAGCTTTTATGCAGAGAACATGATACAATTAACCCTTCAATAACCATACAAAACGCTGCTATGGACATTTTAAGTGTCAAGCATTAACTGAAAATTACACACTGAATAAAATTTTCATTGCAAATGCTGTAGTGATTGAAAGGGGAAATCGTGGCCCTCTCTACAACCCATGTTTTATTAATAACGTTCTGACAGCAGAATGAAATATCCACTGTCATATGTAGCAGCTGAGCGCGCCCGCGCGCGCGCACACACACACACACACACACACACACACAATATTCTATTTAGTGCCTCACTTGCCGGCCATGCTTTGCAACTGTGTGAGCAGGAAGACACCAGAGGGGGACAGTTCTGGGCTCTGCAGGAAACTCCAAAATACCAAAGGAAAACAAGGACATGTACACATTCAAAACAGGAGTGAGTTTTATCCATGAGTCCTCAAAGGCACCATATAAATCCATTTAATCCATTTCTATACATTGCCTTTGAACAAAAGCAGAGGGGAGGCCCTAGTTCAGGTGGTCAGTCACCTGAGAGTTGTGGGGGGAAACTTTCCTTTCAGGCAAACACACACCAACACTTTACTTCAAAAAAGAAAGAGACTCAACACTTCTGGTTCTAGCCTGCTTTCACCTGTCAGTGATAATCAGTGATCAAACCCAGCCGAGGCCAGCCTGGGTACTGTCGGTGGTGGCCAAACTGGCTTTGGAAGGCTGAAAGGCTGAGATGGCGACTGGATTGGGCTGTGTTCCTCCCAAGTCTGCACATGTGAGGTGATACCCAGGGTCAGGCCAGCGACCTACACCAGCCCAGGGCAATTACTTTTCAACTCATCCCAGGGAAGGGATGCAAGTCTTCTTTGAGTAGATTTACTGGACCTTTCTCCCAGGGCTGGAAAATGAAGTGTCAGAGTGCTACTGAGTGTCCTTATCTTGAGGGGACATAAAATTGTAAGGGCTATCGCAACTCACATTAATAAAACATTGTGTGTCAGGAGAAGAAAAAAAAATTATGAAGGCACTAAAATAAGGCTACAGTATAATCTGGGTCTCATCAGACAGATTTTGCAGAGGCCTCTTCTTCATTTTCTGGTATGTGTTTTAAGTGTGAGAGAAATTCCCAGACATCTTCTTCTATACATCACTGTGGTGTCTGACCTCAGCCTGACCCTGGCAACAGTTTGAGAAATCTGAATGTGAACAAAGACTCTGTGTCAGCAGCAGGGAAAGATTGTGGGATAGACTCTCGCCATCAACTTAATCGCAAACAGCAGTTCTGAGGCCATAACTTTGCCGGCTCCTCCAAGCCACAACTCATAACCTTTAGAGGTGGATTCGCCTGCAGTGCCTCTGCTTCTGTGACTCCCCCGCCCCTTTTTGAGTTCTTCCTTTGAAGTAGGCAGGCAATTAGCTCTAATGCTCAAGCAATTCAGACCTGTTTTGTGGTTTAGAAGGCGAAAGCTGTTTATTACAGGTAGGCTCTTTGGAGCCATAAGGACTTTGCAAAATTTTAATCATGCAAAAAATAATCAAAAGGTAACTTACACACACCATAAAGTTTCATATAAGTCAGAATAAAAGGTTACTTTTATTCTCACAGAGAGTTTTAGAAATAAATTTAACATTCTTTACATAAATAGACTTTAGAGTCAAGAGTATGAATGTGAGAAAGCACTTTCTCTATAAAAACTGTAGGTTAGGATTTGGGGTTAGGGAGAAAATGGCTACATTCTAACTTTCAAGTACCACATTTTGCCAATTGTAAAATATCATAAAACAAAAGATGCTTGTAGGAAAATATGTATATATAACATTAAGTACATTAAGAAGTGACTTTAGAATTAAGGGAAATATATTATGTAAAATTCCAAAACTAAGATGTTAAAGTGGTTTTTATTGCCATCAATAGCTCACTTCACTAATATATCACATACAATAAAAATGAAAATATTAAAGCATTCCATAATACTGTTGTATTCAGCATATGCATGTGATATGCATTTTAAATTATTCTTTTGCCTCATGGAATACAAAAATATATCTATTTCTATATGAATTTTTATGATACATATATACTTAAGCTTAAAATGTGTATTAGCGTCCATGAAAACGTCCTAATTATCAGGCAAATGATAACACATTTTCATTTTTAGCTGTTTCAAAAATAACAGACAGAAGGCAAACTACTTTAGTATTACATTACAAAAGTATGGCACAATGAACTTTCCCCAGCATTTTTAACATGTCTAAAACGACAAACTTATAAGTGGCTCTACATATACACATCAACTATATTTAAAAGAAAAGATTTTGAATGACTAGCTTATTTTCATTTGAATAATAACAAATGACTGGAAAACTATTATTAATCCTACAAAATAACAGACTTTCTAAGGAAACCTTACAATCAACTTCAGTGGTATTTTATGATCTAAGTCCCTGCCAATTGTGATTGATTCCTATGGTTTTAATATATAACTGGGTTCAAGAACCTTTCTTATGAGCCTCCTAAGAACACACGGCATAGTTTTTAAACTCATGGAGTGATCACATAAAGAGGAAAGAGAGTATAGTAACTCAAACGACTTTCGCCTTATAGTCTGAGTGTCTCTACTGAAGATGCTGAGCTTCTAAGACTTCTTTCCAGGACACCTCCATGCACTCCTTGTCCAGTCACAACCCATTCAAATCTATCCATCATATGATCTACTAAAATCTTATTTCTCTACTTAAAATCTTTTGGTAACTACCATCCCTTATGAAGAAAAACTTCAATCTTCTGTATACAGCAAGACATCTCCAAGATACCTGGTCCCTTTCTGCCACTCCAATCTCATCTTTCTTCACTTCCTGCCTCCCACTTCATGCTCAAGAATAGTCTTCTCAAGGTTCAGATTGTCAGAATCACCTAGAGAACTTACTAAAACACAGATTGCTGGGTTCTACTTCTAGATGTTCTCATTTCATAGAGCTAGAACAGGAGGTCTGAGAATTTGCATCTCTAACAAGTTCCCAGGTAACGCTCATGTTCCTTGTCCAGGTCACATTTTGCAACCACTGTTCAAGAAATACCCAGCTGAATGCAAGGCCCTCTTCCTTCCTGTACACACCATTACATTTCCTTGTCTTATATAGAATAACTTTTCTTCACTATATAACTCCCACTTTCCTTCAAGCCCAACTTGGGAAATACTAGTTTCAACATCTGTAAAAATACCTACTTCAAAAGAGTATAATGAAATAAAGCATAAAATACCTGTCAGAATAGAGCCTAATACAAAATAAGTATTAAAAAAATAATACCTATGTTATTACTTGTAGTATTAATTGTTTCCTACTTTAAAAAAGTTTTCTCTTAAACTGGAACTGGATTTAACATTTCTGGGTACATTTTCGTTTTCTTTTTCCTATATATTGATGTAGTAAGCAGACAATACATGTTAGCTGGAATAGTGCATTGAATTTAGGAAGCAAAATAGGTGGGGGGGGGAGAGAAAGAGTTTAGATGCCACCCCATTACTCTATTTAAAAGGAGTATTTGTTTGTTTTGGTTTTAATAGTCAGGTTTGGAGTTTTCTTTTGTGTTTGTTTTACGCATTTTCTTTCATTTTTTTTTTTTTGCAGTTTTATGGCCGGGGCTGGGTTTGAACCTGCCACCCTCAGTACATGGGACGCCCCATTCCTTGAGCCACAGGCACCGCCCTTGCATTTTCTTTCTTTACTAAATCACATTTATTATTCAGCCCTGGCTAGGCTGTCTTTTAGTCATACCAATTGCTCTTCTCCAAGTTACCGATTACTTCCATGCTGTGAAATTTGAGAGACACTTCTCTGTTTGGATCTTCTTTTTCCCAATAGATGGTACTACTCCCTCATTCTGGAAAAAAGTAACTCTCCTGGATATCATTGCCCCAGATTATTATGGGTCTTACCCTGTCTCTGTGAGAGTTCCTTCGTAATCTCCTTTGCTGGGTCCTCCTCTATAAAAAAATCTAAATATTTGGCACGTGTGGTGACTTACATCTGTACTCCTAGCACTTTTGGAGGCGAAGGCAGGGGGATCCCTTGAGCTCAGAAGTTCAAAATCAGCCTAAGCAAGAGTGAGACCAGTTTCTACTAAAAAACAACAACAACAACAACAAAAAAACTTAGCTGAGCATTGTGGTGGGCGCCTATAGTTTCAGCTACTCAGGAGGCTGAGGCAAGAGGATCTCTTGAACCTAGGAGTTTGAGGTTACTGTGAACTAGTATGATGTCATAGCACTCTAACCTGAGCAACAGAGTGAGACTTTGTCTCACAAAAGGAAAAAAAAAAAATTCATCTAAATATTTGAGTGTTTCCAGAATTGGTACTGAGTCCTCTTCTTTATCTCCATCATTATCCCTGATGATTTCACCCAGAGCTGTGGATTTAAATTTTATATCTCCACTTGGATGTCTAAAAGGCATATGAAATTCATTATACCCAAATCAAATCAGAGCTCTTCATTCCCCCTCAAAACACTTTACTTCATTTTTCCCCCCTCATCTTCAACATTTTAGTTAATGGTTGTACCATTAACAAAACAACAGCCACCCTTGCCTCTTCTCTTTTTTACTCAGATCATCTTATCCATCAGCAATTCCTACTATTTCTACCTCCAAAATACTATCTAATGTATTCTGAATCCACCTGCTTCTGTACGTTTCCACTGCCAGTACTCTTAATCTCTTACTTGTATTCCTGAAATGGTCACATAACTACGTAAGACTTTTGCTTTCCTATAATGTATTCACCACAAATAAAATCAAGCCATTCTCTTGCTCAAGTCCTGTCAAAGCTTATTATTTCACTGAGAGTAACATATCATCTCCTTACTAGAGCTGAAATGACCATGCCCTTGCCTCCTTTTCTGACTGCATCCTACGCTGCTCTTCTCCTTACTCATGGGTCTTCCTTTATGTTCTCCTTCTTTCCTTTCCTGGAATGTGACCAACTTCTCACCACTGTTGGGAATACATTTCTTCAGATTCTGCATGACTGACTCCTTTTCATTATTCAGAACTCAACTCACCTGTCATTTCCTCAGAGCATGTCTCTGACCACTTCTAAAGAAGCTCATCACCTGTCACACTGACTTTAGCAAGAATCGCCACAACCTGGAGGACCTTGCCGGAAACCAGGCTCAGTGTTTCTGAGTCAGTGAGTCTGGGGTGGAGCCCAAGAATTTACATTCTTACAAGTTCCTAGGTTGTACTGATACTGCTTGAAAGGGGGTCACACTTTAAGAACATCTGCTCTAGCACATCACCTTTTTTTACCTCTCTTATCATTCTAATTAAAGGCACCTTGTTTATTGGTTTGTTTAGAAATATTGTATAAAATGAGAGATTTCATCTTTCTTATTCATAACATATGCCCAGCAGTCCCTGGGATATAAAAGTTCCTCACTAATATTTTGAATAAAATTGAGTAAAAATGATTTCTAGTTATATTATTTTGGCAACTAGGTCAATAACATGAAGTTATCAATCATCATGGAGAAAAGAGGAGAAAAAATACTTTTGTAGAAAATAAAGTTCAATTTGAACTTGTATTCAACTCCCTTATAGAACATCTAGAGGAAAACATACAAAAGGCCTGATAATATCTACATCTAAAGCCTCTCAGAGACCAAAGTGAAGATGTAGATTTTTGTGTCATAGTTTACAAAACAATAAAGAAATGTTTTGACAGGTAGTGTCAGCTTGATATTTTTGTCACAAATCTTGATTTTTGCCATTTTACTTCTAATTAAGTCATAAATGAAATCTTTTAACTGGTTTGAGGTATGGAATGGAGACTTTGTTTTTTCTATTTTATCCTAGTTTTCTAGAGTAAAAATAACATGATTCATGAAACATGCATAGGTGAAAGTAAACTTAACTTTGAATCTGAAATGTTTTAAGAGGGATATCTTGACTTAAGATGGGAGAAATGTTTTCATTTGCAAAATATTTTTAGAAGTATTTCAATATACCATTATGAATGCAAATGACTTTTATAATCATTTCTTGTTCCAATGATTATCATTGTTCCAATTGTTGATAATATTTTTTGAGTTCTATAAATCTGGAAACTGAGGTCACACTTATATAGTAGAAATAAATGAGGTGTATTGTAATACAGGGGTGGATTTCCTTTTAAATTACCTGAATATGATGCCCCCAAGAAGGTGTTAGCTGCCTCTTTTTAACACACATGCATGTGCAAAGCGTAGAGACTGGTGACTATGTTGACCTGGCCATATAAAATCCAACAAGTTGATTAATCACCAAAAATAACTCTACTAACAAGGTTGTTTGACTTGGGAAAAAATAATATCCATCTTATGATATATACTTTGTAGAAAACTGATTATTTAGATAAAGCATCCTGGTATATAAATATTAAAGTAATAAATAATCAAGCAGAAGTTGATTGTTCTTTAAAAAGCTACAAATATCTACATGTGAAAAATAAATCTAAACATAGACCTTACATCCTTCAGAAAACTTATCCTGAGAATGGATCATAGACCTACATGCAAGAAGTAAAACTATAAAACTTCTGGAAAGTAACGTAAGAGAAAATCTAGATAACATTGGGTTTGACAACGACTTTTAGATGCCACACCAAAGGCACAACCCATGAAAGAAAGAATTTGTAAGTTTGACGTTATTAAAATTAAAATGTTTTGTTCTGTAAAAGACACTGTCAGAAAATAAGACAAGCCATAGAGTGGGAGATAATACTTGCAAAATACAAATCTGATGAAGGACTGCCATCCAAAATATGAAAAGAACTGTTAGCAAGCAATCTATCCAATCAGAAAATGAGCCAAAGACCTTAACAGACACTTCATCAAAGAAGATGTACACACGATAATTATGCAAAGATATTCCACATCATATGCCATCAGGGAATTGCAAATAACAAGTCACCCACACTCCTATTAGAATAGCCACATCCAGAATACTGCCAATGCCAAGTGCTGGTGAGGATGTGGAGCAACAGGAACTCTCATTCCTTGATGGCAGGAATGCAAAATGGTACAGCCACTTTGCAAGGCAGTTCAGTGGTACCCTCCAAACTAAACATAAACATACTCCTACCATGTGATCCAGTAATTATACTCCTTGGTATTTACCCAAAGGAGTTGAAAATTTATGTCCACACGGAAACCTGGACCCAGATGCTTCTATTAGCTTTATTCATATTTGCCAAAACTTGGAAGCAACTTCAATACATTACTTTGGTATATTTAGAAAATAGAATATTATTCAGCACTAAAAATAAATAGTGATTAAGTCATGATAAGACATGGAGAAATGCATATTGCTATGTGAAAAGAACCAATCAGAAAACACTGTAAACTGTATAATTCCAACTAAATGACATTCTGGAAAAGTCAAAAGTGTGGAGACAGTAAATGATCAGTGGTTTCCATGGGCCAACGAAGAGGAAGCAATGAATAGGCAGAGTACAGAAGATTTTTAGAGCAGTGAAACTATTCTTTTCGATATTATAATGGTAGACACATTTCATATTTTTGTTCAAACCCATGAAATGTATAATACCAAGATTGACCCCTAATACAAACTATGGTCAACACAGGTCCATCGTTGAACAAAGGCACCACACTGGTGAGGGATGATAATAATGGGGAAGGCTATGCATGTGATGGGGGAGGGGTATTAGAGAAATTTGTACTTCCTCTCAATTTTGCTGTGAAGCTATAATTGCTCTAATAAATAAAGTCGCTTTACATATATTTCAAAATAGTGTATATATCTGATTTTGCTTTTCACTTATTTGTTTAAGGGATCTGATCAGATCTGATTAGAGGAGTTCCAGATAATATTTATTAAATAAATTATGGAAGTCACAAGTTTAACTCATGTAGGACAAGGCAAGATTTTGAGAAAGAATAGAAACAATTACCTGAGGTTGATCTCAACTGCTGCTCAGTAAGCTCATCCTCACAGGTCCTGGCTCCCAAAGAGGCAGTCTCTGCAGAGGACATCATGGAAAGGTAATTAGCTGTCAGATCATAGCTGATAGCACAAGAATCCAAAATTGGCTATAAGAAGAGAAGAATCAGGTGGGATTCAGGTGAGTCTCTAGCACACTTTGCAGACAAGTGACCCCTGGTTGGCAAAATGAGTCTAGGGAGTGGTAGATTAAGATTTGATTTTTTTAATTGTTGAAAATTCATTGAGGGTACATTGAACCAGGTTACACTGATTGCATGTGTCAGGTAAAGTCTCTCCTTTAATTGTGTCCCGCCTCCAAGAGGTTAGATTTAATTCTTGATAATCATCAGCACAGAACAAATACAACGACCCAGATGAAATATGGAAGCAGGAAAGGCTCATTCCAATTTTCACTTTTTGGCTATTTGGCCAAGACTACATTATAGGACCGTGGGTGACAGTGACAATGGCACCTTACACACATTACGAGCATACTTTTACTTCACTGACAAGACAACAAAAAGAAAAGGAAATCTCATTACTGTATATGACAGCAGAAGTGAGAGACCAAAGAAACATCAGGCACTCAAAAGGGCCATCAGAAGAGTTAAGTCTCAGTCATTGATAAATCCACATCTTTATTCTGATCTTTTATTTGAGCTCCAGAGCAGAAATGCCAACAGTGTCCTGGTTTGCAAAACTCAACCTCAAACACAAATCAGTATTTTCACCTAACTCCATTATTCTTTCTTATTCCCTGTCATAAAGAAATCTATCTAATAAAAAAATAATAATAATAAAGAGACCTCAGAAATCACCTTCAACACTTCATTCCTTCTCCACACCGAGTCTTCACAGCTGTTGATTCCATGTTATAATGTCTTATTTCCTCTGTCTGCTTCTCTTTCCTGACAATTCCAATAGCTTCCACAACTATCTGTCTGCCTTTCTGCCTTGTGTCTGTAGGCAAGATGCTCCCTCAGAACAACTTGAGTACAAATCACGGCTCCACCGCTTTTTAGGTACAGGACTTTGGGTAAATGACTTAACCTAAGCCTCAATTCTGTCATTTATAAAATTGACATATAATTATATAAATAATCAATAATTATAATAGAAAATATCTAATATAAATAAAAGTACAATATAATATAGAATTTGAAGTTAGAAAAGGCCAGACATTATCCGGAAGTTTAAAAAGTTGTCATACAATTCTTACACCGCCAAAGAGAATTGTGTTCATCAAATATTTCTAGGCAATAGCATCTCTGGTTGATTCTGAAGGCTTTAACTGAACGAATGGTGAACTTTTAAAAAAGTACATACCAAGGCAATATGACTGCATTTACGAATTTTTTCTCCTGCTATATACAAAACCTTTAGCCTTTGGCAGTAATCTAAAAACAACACAAGTATAATAAGCACACAGTGCCCCCCTCCACAAAACATTATATTTTTTGTAACTGTATTTTAAATTACCATGAAAGGAAAAATTTATCCTCAATCTTTACTTATAAACCCAGGATTAAGCTGTAGATAAATCACAGCCTCGATCTATGTTGAAGATGTCACTCAAGCAGCCCACCTTCTCTCTCGGCAACTCTCATCATCTTCAGGTCTTGATGAGTTAGTTCTTTTGACTTTAAATATCTTTTTATTCTTCTCTTGTTTACCTCCTATTCTTCCCTCATAAACAAAAGCAAGCGAAATCTCTCTGTGCACCCGTAACAATTAGTTTATACTTAAATCTTCACACTTATCACAATGTACTTTTATGATAATTTTTTACAGGATTCATGTATATTTCCCCAATAAATTACGGCCTCCTCAAACATAGCTTTTCATGTTCACAAATTGTCAGAGTAAGACATATCAAAGTCACCTAAGACACTTTTATTCAAAATACTAATCTACACCCTGAATCTTGAAACAGATGGGTCTCACAATAAGAATTTTGTAAAAGCTTCCCAGAACTTAAGGACTCTAAGTTGAAAGATCTGTCAATTATACCAAACACATATAATAAACCTTGCTACATACAGAAAGGTGTGTACATGTATAAAACCATTTCTTTCCTTCTTTTCTAGCAGAAAATAAATATAATTTATAAAAACCCCTTACTATTTCACACACACATGCACACACATACGCACACACTTCAGCATATCACATAAACATGTTTAAATGAATACCAGTGGTGCTTAAGTGAATTTGACCAAATAATTGCTATTCCTTAAAGATTAATGAAAATAAAAATAATATGATAACAAATTATTGAATTCATATCTCTGCCAGGTACTGATATGGTATTTGGATAGAAATAATTGTCATCCTCTCAATAAAATCATAAGATAATTACTAATTCTGATTTTATAAATCAGGAGACTGGAGCTTAAAGAGGTGAAAATAACTTGTGCTGGGTCACAAAGTTCGAAACCAACAGAGTCTTGAATGAAACCCTTGTCCATTTAGTAGGAAAGTCTGAAATTTTCTATGCATCTAGCTGTAATACCAGCATATATGAGAGCCCATAAAGGTTTACCTAGTCTTAGCAAAGGCCAAAAACTGAGTGGGGGAAGAAAAACAACTTTTCAATAGTCCTATGAAAATTCTGCTATTTCATAAAACACATTCCTTGGATATATAACTGAATAATAGTTTAGTGCCACATTAAAATCATTTCGTTTGGTAATGATTTAAGGAAATGTACAAAATCAGAAACTGTTATTTAATCTTACAAAGTAGGTCAGGTGGCACTTGGGAGGCTTGTCCAATGAGAGCTACTTGTGCAAATAATTTCATAAAGGAATGTAGCTCCATATGCCACAGAATTCTTTTTAGATCCTCAACAATGTTGCACCCTCTATATAAATAGTATAAATATATTAATAAAGGAGATTTCCACCTACCAAATGAATGGATTAATCTGTACTTCTATGCCTAGGTAAAATAAAATGTTTAAAATCTAGAAACGATACTCGGCATCTTATAATATAGCACTTTAATGATTGCTCTGCAATAACAAATCTAACTCCTATTAACAGAATCTGTCTCTTTGCCAATCATTTAAATAGATTACTAATTTGAATTCTCTAGCCCCTGACCTTCCTTGTTTAATACTATTTAAAAATAATATCATTGACTTAGTTTATCCAGTATTCTACTCTATCCTGTCGATTTGGTGATGATCGCACATCTGAAAATGTTACCAAATTACTCTATTTTTATTAACACAATGTAGGAGTCCTCAGAAGCATTTTCAGTGGAATGGTATTGATCATCACAATCACCATAACCAACAACAAGGTTTTTCAGAGCATTTGCTCTGTGCCAGGAGCTGAACAATGCTCTTTCTGTGCATTATGACACCCAGAGCAAGCGAGGGAGGTCTGACTTGAGCCTACACAGTGTTACCAGCATGTCAGGATAGTTCTCTTAACCACAACAATATATGAAACCATATTTTCGAGATACCCAAAGCAGATTTTTTTTTGAATTTTGCACTTATTTATAGTGTGAATTGTTTTCTTTTGACCTGTCTTCTAATTAATCACCTGTTCCTTGGCCTAACCCAAATGGTTGCATCTACAAAGACAAAGCTGAATGCCAAAATGTTTTAGGGTTCTGATCCCTTTTAAATGTGAGAATGAAAATTCTTACGTTTCTCTCTCTCTCTCTCATTAGCTTGCACTTCCATTCTTGTCTATAGGTCTACCCCTCTCATTACTCCTTTTTACTTTCCCCTTTCCATGCATGAATGCTATTTATTCCAGTAAGTTTCAGGTGTTTACTTCTAGTTGAAAAATTGTCAAGTTCCCATCTGGCAAATCCCTCCACTGCCAACTGCTTATTGGAATAACAATTGTAAAGAATAAAATCAATACAAATCTCATGTTCAGGGAAAAATCCGTAATTTTAATTTTTAAAGCAGTCTAGATATACACATATGCAGAGCATTCTAATTTTAAGATTGAGGAATTCATCTTACTTTCACTAGATGACTGCAACAGCCATGTGCTTTACAAATGCTTATCAGCAAAACTTGGGGAGCATTCCGCACACATTTAGTGCTAATAAGAATTTTTTTAAAGTACATCACTAAAATAGCATTTGCCTACAAAACTGCCTTATTTCAACCTGTCTCACTAAATTGCCAAAGCTTTAAACAATAAAGTATATCACTATTCTTTGCAAAATGTTTAGGACGTAAAATAAAATACTTGCCACCAAAGAGAATAAATACTAAGCCAACTGGTCTAAGCTAAAAAAAAGAGAAAGAAAACCATTTTCTGTAGTCCCAGGTAACTTTTTTAAATCCCATTTTAGCTTTTCCCAAGAAGGCAACCCCAATTCCTATTTTTTGTTAAACTTAAACATAGGACTAAATTCTAAAACAGAGTTTGCAAGTTTGAAACCATCTTCACTCCACAACCCTGTAGCACTGCCCTGCCTCATTTTACTCTTAAAGCCCCTCCTATCTCTACTGGAGCTAAGTGACTCACTGTACGAGGATATTTTAGAGACTGAACACACGAGAAGAGATGTGTAGCTCTCTCAACTTTAGAATAAAAAATTACCATTTGTCAGAAACCTGTTAGATGCTAGGCTTGTGACATGCATTTCCTTACCCAATCCTCACAGTAATCTGTAACAGAAAAATCATTGCTTTTATGGAAGGGATGAGATATCAATGCTCAGACAGTTTAATTTTTTCCCAGGGCACAGAGCAGCAGAGGTGGGATTTGGACGCGTCCGTCTGACTCCAAAGCTCTCTGTACTTCTCCCCTGGACAGCGCTGCCTCCAGGCAGCCCCCAGGACTCCCAGGCCAGGAAGCCTGAGAACAGAATTCTTTTTCCTCCTAAGAAAACAGTTCAAACCCTTTCAAAGCATTTTCATAATAACAAGATTAATATTTAGAAGGATACATCAAATTCAACATTTATTGCTGTCTTGGTAGTTTACATTTTAATAAAGACCTCTGAACTTGTGTGGGCTTTGCAAAAGTCAAGTCAGTGTTCAGATGAAGCAGGTTTACAATTAAAAATGGTTTCGAGTGGTCTTCTTCATCTTTCTCCTATGCGGACACAAAGAGTGCTCTTCTAAAAAGCTAAGCAACTCAGCATGCTACCAAATGGTTTTGAGTAACCAAGCAACATCATCTTTGTTAACCTGCAGCACTTTCTCTTAAATTATTTCTTCCAGGCAGTAATAGATTGAAGTGCATTGGATGCTCCAGTGTCAATTACCTGAATGGGGCTGGATTTATAATTTTTTATTTTCTGGAAAAGTAAAACTCCTTTGCCCTGCCCTGTCTGATTTTACTTAGAAGTTATTTTTATATAGTAAGGGAGTAGTGTCTCCTGAGGCCTTCTAGGCCAGAAATGTGTGATCACTTCTTTTTGCTTCTTGAGTCATCTACGACCTCAGTGTAATGGGGCCTCAAAAGAATTTAATAAGTTCCTGGTATCAATTAGTTTTTATAAATTATTCATATATCTGCTTAATGTCTTCACATTTTAAAATGCTGTTACTAAAACATTGTTCTTAAATTTACTAATTCCAAATTTACATTTCTCCATATAAGATTCTGCTTTATTCCTGATTGTTTTGAAATTGAAAGATCAAACTTCCAGAATCTTAATTTGAGCATAACATTGCGTTCCTGTCTCTCAACCAGTTGCCTGGTTATCTAGATTTAAGACTTTCTGGAATTCGTAACAATCTTTATATCATCTAGAATAATTTTCATTCCTTTGCACATTGGGCTGGCTTGGCTAGTTTGCTCATCAACATAAACACCTCTGATACAAAAATGGATTCCTGGCCCACCCAGTAATAGCCTTTGTTCACGCTGAAAGCTGGAAGTTATTTCAACATTTGCTTCCTATATCAAAGATAGTCTTTTTTTTTTTTTTTTGTAGAGACAGAGTCTCACTTTATGGCCCTAGGTAGAGTGCTGTGGCCTCACACAGCTCACAGCAACCTCCAACTCCTGGGCTTAAGCGATTCTCTTGCCTCAGCCTCCCGAGTAGCTGGGACTACAGGCGCCCACCACAACGCCTGGCTATTTTTTTGGTTGCAGTTTGGCCAGGGCCGGGTTTGAACCCGCCACCCTTGGTATATGGGGCCAGCGCCTTACCGACTGCTCCACAGGCGCCACCCGATAGTCTTTTTTTTTTTTTCAAATTTTTTTTATTGTGGTATGAATACTTAACATGAGGTTTACTCTTACAACAAATTTTTATGTGTACAGTACAGTATTGTTGACTACAGGTATAATATTGCACATAAGAGCTCTGGATCTTTTTTTTTTTTAGAGACAGAGTCTCACTTTGTCGCCCTCAGTAGAGTGCTGTTGAGTCACAATTCACAGCAACCTCCAGCTCTTGGGCCTAGGCAATTCTCTTGCCTCAGTCTCCTGAGTAGCTGGGACTACAGGCACCTGCCACAACACCCAGCTATTTTTTGTTGCAGTTTGGCCGGGTTCAAACCCACCACCCTCAGTATATGGGGCCGGTGCCCTACTCACTGAGTGACAGGAGCCGCCCAGGTGTCTGGACTTATTCATATTGCTTAACAGAAATTCTAGGCCCATTAATTAGTAACTCCTCATTTTCCCTTCCCCTCCCAATTTCTGGCAACCACAATTCCATTCATCAATTATATCAATATGATTATGTTAGCTATCTCTTCTAAGTGGAATCATGCAATATTTGTCTTTTTACAACTGGCTTATTGAAATAATATCCTCAAGGTTTAACCATATGATGTAACAATTAAGTTAGAAAATTCATCCTAGCAAAAGTGCTACATAACTCATTGCTGAATATAACTATGGTCACCTTCGAAGTACTCCCCATGGGAAGCTATGCTCCAACTCTAGTGCCTAATCCACTCCATAAAGCAATTTTGGAACTCTTTTACTGGAGTGGCTGTCATTGTATGAGCTGTCATTGTACGAGGTCTGACAATTAAGTTTGCAAACTTGCCACAGTGCACTTATATTAGCAGCACTGTACAAACAGCACTGTAAAAACAGTTAAGGTTTTATAACTTTAGTATATCAGTGTGTTAGAACTGTGTTCACATTTACATGTGGTGGCATCTTGCTGAGTGGCATTTATTATTGCTATTGCATATTTTGTGTGCCATACAAATGACATATTTTGTGTACCATACAATGATAGCTCTGATGCTCATTCCAGAAAAACAGTTCTGAAGTTGCTTGGAAGGATGGACGAGGTACTGGCATTGGTGCAGAGCTTCCTAAGGGGAATACTCTGGGGTGAACGTAGTTCAGCAACGAGGTAGGTAGCAATTCTCTAGGATGAATTCATGAACTTAACTGTCAGACCTCTATGTGTTATCTCATTGCTAGTTTTTAATCAATGAAAGCCGCAACTTTCTATTCCACAGTTGCCAGGTTATTTGAATAGTTGTACATTAAGTCAAAAGCCTTTTAAAATTATTTTTTAATAGGAAAAAATAGTTAACCAGTAGTGCTGCTTTATCGCTATTTCCGTTAACTCTTTCAAAGACCTCTCATAAGGCTACTGTTTACCCTTAAGGAAGTTGTATTTCTTTGATTCAGTCATGTTATTTGATTTGGGGAGCTTCTAAAACTTTTCTTACACATTCATCTTAGACTTCTGAAATGATAGGTGTCTAGACCCAAGATTGCACTGTTTTTTAATGACTACAACTATAGAGTTGAATCTGTTTCACAACTTTAAAAAAAAATCCTTTCTATGATCTATTTCATGATTCCCAAGATTTTGTCTTAATCACAGTCAGTGAGTTACTTGGGCATACTTTTGTGGAACCATTATCCATGAAATAATTATGCTATGACTGTGGAAAACCAGAGAAAGTAACCCCCATGTTGAAATAACAGTCAATTAATTTTATCAGTATCTGAGATTCATTCTCTTTATTTGAAAAGTTGGAGCAAGCAAAGAAAAAGTGAGGCATCAGTAACATGAAATTGTCCACTTCTGTCCCACCAACCTGGCCCCCAGAAGGTATTTCATCAGGGCAAAGTTGACTAGTTCCATGGATGTATTTGTGCTGAGGAAAAAAACCAGTGGACTTACATACTAAATACAGTTAGGTTTGAATCCAAGTTCCAACAGTTTCTAGCTATTTGACACTGACCAAGTTGTCATCTCCCTGAAATTCAGGATTCTATATGTAAAAATGGAAACAAAATACCAAGACTTCAGGATGGTGATAAGGAATAAAGTTCATAAATATAAAGTGTGTGGTACTGAATAACTAGTGGTTGTACTTATGCATGATTCCTCTCTGGCTTTGATCTATCCTGCTGAATACAAACTACTCAGAGGAAAGACCACACTGATTTAGTACTATGGCTTTTTACATTATATTTGTATGTAATGCACTCTCGGTCCATCAGTTCAGTTAGTATTTAGACCTTTAAAATATCACTATTATTTGTGTGGATGTTTTGAAAATAGCAAATGTTGGCTCAGCACCTGTGGCTCAAGCAGCTAAGGCGCCAGCCACATACACCCATCCTGGCAGGTTCGAACCCAGCCCAGGCCAGCTAAGCAACCATGACAACTGCAACAAAAAAATAGCTGGGCTTTGTGGCAGGCGCCTGTAGTCCCAGATACTTGGGAGGCTGAGGCAAGAGCCCAGGTGTTGGAGGTTGCTGTGAGCTGTGATGCTATAGCACTCTACCTAGGTTGACAGCTTGAGGCTCTATCTTAAGAAAAGAAAAAAAAAAAAAGAAAAGAGAAGAAAATAGCAAATGTTAACAAGACTAAACATTGATTTCCTAAGCAATGTAGTTTGACAGTATTTTAAAATCCTTAAGCAAATTTCACATGTCTATCAAGTTGAAAAGACTGTTCAGTGGCAGTGGCTTGGCCTTCTATGAAAAAGACAGTGACAGAAGATGAATTCTGAAGGACTGATAGTGGTACTCAAATCAGCCTAGATGTTCTCTTGCAAAAAAGGAGTCCTCTCCTTTAATACTGTAAACCTCCACCATCCACTCTCTAAAAAAAAAAAAAAAAAAAACTCAACAAGAGGTTACAACTTCAGAATATACAGGTCTGCAAATGTGGCAGTCTGCAAAACTCTATGAATTTTCATTTATAAACAGATACTGGATTTCAGTAATTTTCTAGATTATTCCTGACACTATACTCACCTAAATCATATGCCTTACTGAACTGAGCACATCATTAAAACACAAAACACTTTTTTTTCTCAAAAGCAGTTCATAATGAATCAAAGACAATATTTCAGAGCTTTCACAAAGGGAATGTTTCACGGGAGGTGTATAAAAATAAGGAATTCAATGAGGAACATTTTATTCAGTATTAATTTACACTGGTCTTTTAATATGTTGGAGCCAGTTTTCCATATGTAAACTGGGGATATTATTACTTCTGCTCTTGTCACCATACCTAGTCATTATAAGAATTAAATATAAGCAGTTATACTTATACTCATCACCTCCAGGTGATCGTGTAAAATAAATAAACACAATCTTTGTCCTATACAATCTAGCTGGGGTGTCCAACTTTTTTTCTTTTCTGCTATACATTGGAAGAATAGGAGTTGTCTTAGGCCACATAGTTAAACACAAACACTAACAAAAGCTGATGGACAAATAATAAAAAAAAAATGCGACACCAGAGATAAACACAACAGTCCTCAAATAACCTGCATGTGGAGCCACAGGCTGAGGTTAGACACCTTTGAATGCTTAGACATGGTGACACGGAATGTACCGCTGCCTCTGTAATAAACTGCTCTTTACAGTCATATCCATGGGGAATGTTATCACTTCTCATATACAGGCTTATTTATTTTGTGAATTATATATGGTCATAAAAGAAAATCCTCAGTTAACTAGATAAATTCTTTTTACCAACACTATAATTGCTGAAATAAATTTGCTATTAACCTAAGATATAGAAAAGACTCCTAAATTCTATGTAAATAATCCTTGGCCTTCCCTGTGTTGAATTTTCTGCATCTCATCACATTAGAAAAGGTCAAATTTATACAGTTATATACCCCAAATTACACTTATGAGAATTGACTTAGAAACTGATGGATACAAACATAAGTCAAACAGACCTGAGGAAAAAAGTTAATGAAAGTATTCATAGACCAAGGAAAGGAAGATTAGAAAGCCTAGGTTGGAGCCAAGAATGAAAAATGTACTATTGGAACCTGCTATGAATTTTCAAGACAATACTATGCATATCCATGAAATGTTTATTTAATAAATCATTCACTAATGAGCAAACAGATTGATCAGATTTGGCACATTGCTTTCTTTGGACTGTGTTAGCAGTAGAAAAAATTGTTTCTGAGACATAGCCAATTTATTTTCTCCTTTGCCTGAATGCAAGTATTGGCAAAAGGTACTTGGATCTGGGCAAAGTAAGCATTTTAAGCAGGGTGGCCATCATTATAATTTCATCTTTGGGTTGCTCTATAGAGGATAAAATAGTAGAAGAGGAATCTGGTTGTAAATAAATAATAAGAAGTAGATATACATGTATTTGATAATAAATAATAAAATTATTATTAATAAATAATACATTAGTATGTAATATATTATCTATAAATTGTATTAATAATATATAAATTATATTATAATGTAATAATATATAATAAATAATAATAAATATATACATATAAATATATGTCTCATATATACCAAAATGTACATATTTGGGGTGCTCTATACAGGATAAAATAGTAGACGAGGAATCTGGTTGTAAATAAATAATAATAAAATATATGTATGTACTGGAACATACATCCCACTTCAATCTATTATTGCCTAGAAGAAATTAGGGAAAAATGAAGAACAGTGATTCTATTAGAGAGAGAAGAAATATTAAAAAGTGCAAGACTCAGGTAATAGAAAAGACAATGAACTCACTTTTGAACGTGTATTTGAGTAGAGATGTTTAACAAATATTTAAGTTTAGGTAACTAGATCCTAGAAGAAAACTGGAGTTGAAGATATTTGAAAGCAATGTTAACCAATGACTTGTGAGTGAATGACATTTCTTAGGAAGAACATACAGAGAATAGAAAATGAGGGCTGAGGGCAGAACTCTGGGGAACAAAAATTAAATTAAATTACATTGGAGGATGACAAAAGATACTATAAAGAATAAAGAGATAGCCACAGGACCCTGGAGTGATTGGCAAAACAGAGGCCAAAGGTGAAAAAAAATAAAAATAAAAACTTTTCTAAAAGGGCACAAGTGTAAAGTTATACAAAGAAGTCAAGTAAACTGACATCACTGTTGACTGTTGATACTATGAGAGATGGCTCGGGAGAGTAGTCAGGATTCGCCAACAGGTCTGATGAGGAGAGTGAGAGAATGACAAGAATCAAAGAGGATTCCAATGGTTTGGGCCCAAGCAATGAGAAGAATCAAGAAGAAAAACGCAGGCGGAATGAGTCGGAAGGAAAGAGAGGATTTGGAACCAACAGTTGTGAGCATGTTTATTTTGAGATGTCTTGTTTAAATATACAAGTAAAGGTGTCAAGGTAATGAGTAGGCAAGGGTGAGGGGTGTGTGTGTGTTTAGAGAGAGAAAGCAACAGAAAGACAGACAGAGGCGGGGAGGAGAGGTCATGTAAATCAGTGATTTTCAACCCGTGTGGAGTGAGAAGATCTTAGGTGTGCCGTGGAAATTTTTAAAGATCATTATTTAAATTATTTTTGAAAGAAGTTCAAAGATAGTAAGCATATTCTTTTTATTACTCTTTTTTTTTTGATCAACATAATTTAAATGTGCCACAGAAGTTTATATGTGCTGTGAAATAAAAAAAAAAAAAAATAGGTTGAAAAGCACTGATACAAATGGTGGTTTAAGTCCTTGAGACGAAATTAAAAATCGCCTGAAGAACAAGGGTCCATCATGAACTGGGATACACTCCTACACAAGGAACATCAAAGATAGAGGTGCTGTGAGCACTCCACCCCAGATAGGAGAGGTGCTTTATCATTGATGACATTTGGAATTGCCAGCACTTGGTAAAAATAGTAATAAAGTAGGCCAAGTTTTAGTCCATTTTAATACTTTAAAAACAATTCCCTATAGATAATGTACCCTTTTTATTGCCTGCACTAGGGTGAAAGATTCTCACTATTCCCTCCCTAAGTAAGGAGGGATCAGTGAAGAAGACTGGGCAAGACTAAGGTAGTAAAATAACAAGAGCTCAAGAGGTGCAGAAATAACAAGAGTTCATGAGGTGCATTTCAAAAAGTGGGAGGGGTCAACATGTTAAATAAAACCTGCTAGTTGGCCAGGCACAGTGATTCACACCTGCAGTCCTAGCACTCTGAGAGGCTGGGACTGGTAGATCCCTTCAGTTTAGGAGTTTGAGAGCAGCCTGAGCAAGAGGGAGCCCCATCTCTATAAAAAATAGAAAAATTAACCGGACATTTAGTGGGCACCTGCAGTTCCAGGTACTCGGGAGGCTGAGGCAAGAGGATCACTTAAGCCCAAGAGTTTGAGGTTGCTGTGAGCTGTGATGCCACAGCACTCAACCTGGGGCAACAGGGTAAGATTCTGTCTCAAAAAATAAAATAAAATAAAATAAAATAAAATAAAATAAAATAAAATAAAAAAGAAAAGAAAACCTACTGGTTGGTCTAGTTAAATGAGGACTAAAACTTTTTTAATCATTAGATTTGCCACAGAGCAGCTCCTTAGCGTCCTTGACAAGAGCTTCTTTTGTGGTGTGGTGTGAGGGCAAACACCTCTTGAACCTGAGGATAAGAGAGAAGGAAGGTGAAGAAAATGGAGATGTCAAGTGTAGACAATTCTTGGAGCATCTCTTCTATAAAAAGGATCAGAGAAATGGGGTGGTATCTGAAGGTAGGCATAGCATCATGGGAGAGTTTTTTAAGTAGAGAGACATCAAGAAGGTTGGTCTGATGATGGGAAGGACTGGTGATGAGGAGAAACTTACTAATGCAGAAGAGAGTGAGTCAGGGACAGGTGCCAATAGGCTGGACCTGGGTATCAATGATGGTGAAAGGCAAACGATCCCAGAAGTTCCTAGAATTGAGGCTAGGGTTTACCATATTCATAGAGGTTGAAGATTATCGGGATCATGACACGAACTAGGGAAGGGGGTTGGGAGGGTAGGAAGGACAGAGGAAAGAGGTGCCGAAACGTACATGAATTATAAGACAGGGATGAGGAAACAGACTCAGAAAGCAAGCCCATTTTGTGTTAGCATATAAAATATACCTACTGCCCTCTGTGATACAGAGTGACATCAATCATTTTTGTTGAATAAAGATTTGGCTAGCCATTCTATCTAGCTATGAGCCAAGACAACTGCTTTTTCACTATAGATATCACAGAAGCTGTATCAGCAATAAAATTATATCAACAAAGATGGAAAATCCCACAGGACACAAACAGTTCCCTGTGAAACTCTCACAATCAGTTTTATGGCCATACTATCACGTTGTGCTTTTCATCATCTTTCCAAGCTTGATAACGGACGCTAAACTATATGCAATGCATATAACACATGTACCTTAGCATTCTGGTGCAGGATGATTAAAAGTTATCAAAAATGTGTGTAAATTGGTATTCCTCTCTCTATGCCCGTTAAATTTGCTGTCGTGACTAACCAGATGAAGTATCTCGTGATTATCGCTAATGTAAAAACTGACTTATAAGCTTAAATCAGACTGCTGTAAACATTTTAAGATTGAAACAATCAAAAATGAAATTGTGCAAAAGAGTAAATATGTCACTCTTCTAAAATACATGGTAACAGCAAATTGTACGAGAAAATAAACTTTAATAAGTATGACTCATTAATTCTCAAGTCATGACCAGAACTAAAAAATACAAAACATACAAAATAAACAAAAATCAAGATATAGGATCACCTTTCAAAAATAAAAACTGTGTTTGGGAGGATAGGAAGGAAGTTAGTGGTAAAGAAAACGAATGAAAGTAAGAAGTAATTTAATCCTCTGTTTACATCACTTCAACAAACTATAAATAAAAACATCTCTAATGTGACAAATAATGTAAGCCAAATGCAGAATTCCTTTTGAGGATTTTTAACACTGACATTATTAAGGACATTAGAGGATAGAAAAATATGTTGAATGAAGTTAAATAAGCATCATGGGAATAAACTGCATCTTTCATATGGCCAATATTTTTATAATTTTCTCATATATTTTATATCTCTTTACCCTTTCCTGAAGAAGCAACAGATACTGTAATGCCTGAATACTCTAGAATTCTATTTCCAGAGTGAAGAAAACTGACCTCTAATTTGCGGAGGCTGATCACAAGAATTGAAAACACACAGAGCCATGCGTGCTTTGCGTAGGCATACTACAAATTGCTGAGAAGTATCTTCTTATATTCACAAAATTAGAATGTAAGAGGGTAAGGCCAAATGGCATATGGGAGAATCAGTTTTCATTTGTTCCAACTCTCCAGCCCCATCTTTGCTGTCACACCTGTGACAGGGTTGCACAGTATTTATGGGTTAATGAAGAGCCACTCTGTCTTCCTTAGAGGCAACCCTCCCTTACTAAAAAGTCCTAAAAACAGGGATGACAAACTTCTAACTGATCTCCAACAAAAATGTCACCTTCCAATAACATTCCATTTCACCCCATACCTAGTTTGCCCCACAACCAGCCTCTTGGTTTATTTATATTGACAGACCCGAAGAGTATATATTGAATATGTACTATGTGCTTGTCACTCTGAGAGTCCCATTATGGAAGTACAGTAGAGTAGGGTACAAATATTTCAGTTCAATCAATCTTCTCTTACTTAGAAAGATGTGGAAATGACTTACATTGTCATAAAATATTTCCTCTGTATTTATTTATTCAACATAAATGACATTAATTTCTAACATATATATCATCTCTAAATCTTATAAATTAAACAGAGCCTCTAAGATTGTTTTATTAAAACTACCAAAAGCCCATTAAAAAATATGATGAAAAATGAATACCTTTATGCTAGTTAAAAAAAAAAAAAACCCCACAACTTTATGAGCACATTATTTCTCCACCATCCCCTCTTGCCCTCTAGTTGTTTAAAATTTTATATCTGAAAGGGGAAAAAAAGTAGTGCCTCACCATCAGAACCCTCTCCCTGCCACTTAGCCTGAGAAGTTTCCTACAGTCTCCAAGCTGCCACCTATTAGTGTAAGTCTGGACTCCTCCTTCATTGCTTATATTTATTCAGTAGATTGGATTTATTTTTAATGCTTTTCTATTTGCTGACAGCTACCTCAGTGCTAGACTCTTCATATGTTGCTTGGCTCTGAGTGAGCTCTCTGCCTCCAGGTCCTGTTACCTATGGCTGCCAGACCAAGCATCCTAAAACACCTTTATGCTGATGCCATTCTTACTCTCAAAAGCTGTGGTATCCAAAAACAAATTCAAGTAGGGGAGCAGGAGGAAGAAGGGAAAAGGTAGGAGGGGGCGGGTTGCTAAACTCCCACCTAATGGGTACAGTGTAGGGGTGAACTTTACCTTAGAAATGCAAACAATGTAACCAAATCATTTGTACGCTAATATTAATCTGAAAGAAAATATGCTCTGGTATCTTCTCATTTTCTGCCTCATCAAATCTGAACTCCTTCACTTGTCTTTCAAAGCCTTCCATAGTCTTAACGATCTAGTTAATTTCTGTTGGTGTCCTAAATGGCCGTTAAGAGGCTAGTTTAGTGGGAGTATGATGGCGGATGGACGGACATGTAGCCCACCTCTCCCAAGTCATCAGGTGAGAGGAAGAATGGTCTGGACCTTTACCCCGCGTGGATTATTGGTGTGAACAGACAGCTGGAGATGCGCAGCAAATTGGCAGATTGCTGTATATGAGGTGTAATTTAAAACCACAGACTCTGTTGTAGAGATTTTACCTGCTTGGCCATGCTGGCCGACAGGCCCCTCCCTCACAGAGGACAGCAGCTTGCAATTCCTAGCAAAACCCAAATGACAAAAATTTATTCCTGAGCCGAGTGTGGCACTCGAAATGGGAGCCACTCAGAACCACAAGGAGCTAAGCAACCTGAAGGAAAATTGAAGGGAAGGGATCCCACCCGGGAAACAGACATTTTGAATTGTCCGAAATGGCGGACACCTTCCCCCAGAACAACAGGAATGATTAAATAGACCAGACCATTCCTGGTGGGGAATATTGGAGTGGGCTGGCAGTTCAGGCTGTGTGGCGAACTGGTGGGTGGCTGGACTCAAAAGTCCAGATTCAAAAGTGAGACTCTGAGCCACAGAAACTGAGGATAAGGTCTCCCTGCGCCAAAGCTGTAGCCGCAGGCAGCAGCCACAGAAGTGGTAGCAGCTAAAGCCTCGGCAACCAGCACCCTCCCCCACAGTCGATTGCAGTCGCCAGTTTGCAGGAGAATGCCGGGTCAGAGTGGAAAGATCTGCAAAGTGTGGACTCCTACACTGAGTTGGGAGGTCAGATAGGAGTGCTGTCTACAACAGAGTAGTAGTTTATTACAATTACGTAATAAACTTTTACAGAAACTCCAAAATGGCCATCGGCCAGGTAGGGTGGTTACCATGGTAACAGTATAAACTGAATCAGGTATAAGCCTGGGAACCACTAACAGCACCACCTGGTGTCCAGAAAGTATATTGTATTACAAATATATTCCTACAAAAGTTGATCCCTACGTCATACATATAGATGTATATTTCTACATATATACAAGAATAATATTTTTGTGGTTGGTGACTTTTTTTAATCTCTTTCTTTTTTCTTTTTTTCTCTCACCATTCTCTTGGAGAAGCTATTGTTAATTTTTATTATTTATATATATATATTTTTTATTTTTATTTTTTCTTTCTTCTTTTTAAACATTTTTATGAATACCACTTTTATTTTTCTTCCCTTTTTTCTTCCTCTTCTTCCTGCCTCATGGTTTCTGAGAGTGCTTACATCAGCTTTTTAGAGTTTTTTTGTTTGTTTTGCTTGTATGTTTTTTACCTTTTTTCTTTTTTTCAATTATTTTACAATTATCATTATTTTTATTGTAGTTGTTTTTTGTGGTTGTTGTTGTTGTTGTTGTTGTTGTCTGTATGTCTATGTGTTTCTGATTGTTTGTGCATCTATGGGCTTGTGTGTCTGGTAGCCTTTTTATCTGTATATTTGCTCATTTGGTCTCAATTAGTTTGGTGTTTTGACCAGCAATTCTGAGCTCCCAGCACTCCCCTCCACTCTAACTCTGAGGTCTGGAGGCCTGTCCCCCAGGAGTCCAGATTCTTGGGTGATTTCTCAAGGGGCATGGACAGGGCCTGGACTGAAGCTGGTCAGTGCTGATTTTCTGGCACGGGAGTGAGGAGACAACGGTCAGCTGAGAGGGAATCACGCCAGAGTGGCAGTGCTCTGAGATGCAGAGCAACAGCCATTTTTGGTAACAATAAGGCCCATCCCGGATATTCCGAAGCCACAACCCCTGTCTCCCTGGACAACCGAAGGAGGCTGAGCATCTTCTCAGATGGCAACCACCGTGGAACAGATCTGAGACTGAAACACAGGCCCAGTGAGTAAAGAGTTTGCCTGAGGCGGTACCAGCCTGGGTGGAGTGCGGGGACTAAAAAAAGCACAGGCAGAGCTGGGAAACTCCCAGGGCTAGGGTGACCCAGGGGACCACTTAGGGGGTGCGCCTAAGACGCACCCAGCCCTCAGGGGATCATCAGCCTATGGACAAAGGAAGGCAGGAGGCTAGAGGTGACAGCTAACCGTGCTGCGAATAAAAACCTGCAGGAATAAAGACAGGACCTGAGGCACAGGTTCTGGGAACTCAAATCAGCTCCACTTCTACAGAGTAATTTAGCAGGGACAGAAACAAACTCCCACACAGCTGTTCTGTTCTGACAGTAACATCAATCAGGGGCAGGGCTGGAACTAAGTGAACAACCCCAAGTCTCCATCAAGCACCCGAGGTTGTCAGGCCTCACCGCCCCCAGCTAGATAGAGACAGAGAGCAGTGTCCTGGCTGAGCACATACAGATTTCCTTGTGATTTAGGCAGGTGCAAACGTCTGGAGTATCTGCTCACTGGAAACAGCTGGGTCACAGACCTGCGAGGCCATCAGTGACTGGGTGTGACAGTGGTGCAAGGTGGGGAAGGAGGCATCAACCTTCCCAGACTAATCTATTTACTGAGTGGGTCCTCCTGACTTCACGAAGCACTGGAGCAAGTCATATTTGAGTTGTCACCAGACCCCTGCGATCCAGGTGCCAGAGACCTTTGAAACTCTCCCACCTGAGACACGTGCTGACTGAGACAATTGATTTGAACCTTTTGAACTGAGCCATTTGCCTGAGGACTATTCAAATGGTGCGCTGAGTGTGTGGTTGTAGAAAGGTTTGACTTTCCTTTTCCAATTGTTGCATGTGGGGGACAGGGTGACTTAATGGCTAGTAGTTCTCCACAGCTGACACTTCAACCCAGAGTAACTGTATCACTAGGATCAAACAGAGACCAGCTGAAAGAAAGACAAAATGACTTAGACCCACCACACCAAATACGTCCCCAGTTTCTCAGACCATAGCACTGTACGGGTCCTCGACAAAGCTCCAGGGAATAAGTCAAATGATGTAAAGTAATCATGGGGCAGAATCAGTGGAAAAACTCTGGTAACAAGAATAACCAGAATAGATCAACCCCCCCAAGGAAAGATATGGTAGATGTAACTGAAGATCCCATTCATAAACAGCTGGCCGAGATGTCAGAAATCGAATTCAGAATGTGAATTGCAAACAAGATTAATAAAATGCAGGAAAATTTGGAATTAGAAATTCGAGCAGCAATTCAAAAGTTGGAATTAGGAATTAGAGGAGAAATTCAAAAGTTGTCTCAAGAATGTAATGAATTTAAAGACAAAACCACCAAAGATTTTGACACACTGAAGCAAGAATTTACAGCCCTCAAAGATCTAAAAAATACAGTAGAATCCCTCAGTAACAGAGTGGAGCAGGCAGAAGAAAGGATTTCTGACATTGAAGACAAAGCTTTCGAATGCTCCCAAACTCTCAAAGAAGAAGAGAAATGGAGGGCAAAAGTAGATCACTCTCTCAGAGAGCTCTGGGATAATTCGAAGAAGGCTAAGATCCACCTCATTGGAATCCCTGAAAGTGATGAAGTGGCCTCGTAAGGCACAGAGGCACTTCTCCATGAAATTATGAAAGAGAATTTTCCAGACAGGCCAAGAGATTCTGAAATTCAGATAGCAGACAGTTTTAGAACCCCAGCAAAACTCAATCCGAATAAGACATCCCCCAGGCATATCATAATTAACTTCACTAGTGTTAATATGAAGGAGAAAATTCTGAAAGCAGCAAGATGCAAGAAATCCATTACCTACAAAGGGAAGAATATTAGAATGACTGCAGATCTGTCTGCTAAAACTTCCAAACCAGAAGAGCATGGTCATCGACTTTTAATCTCCTAAAGCAAAATAACTTTCAACCCCAGATCCTGTATCCAGCTAAACTGAGTTTCATTTATGATGGAGAAATTAAATACTTTAATGACATTCATATGTTGAAGAAATTTGCCATAACCAAACCAGCTCTTCAGTATATTCTCAGACCTGTCCTCCATAATGACCAGCCCAAACCTCTACCACAAAAATAAACTCACTCAGAAACTTTTGATCAAACTCCAACTTCCACAATGGCGATAGGATTAAAAATGTCCACTGGACTTTTGAAAAACTCGATACCCAAAATTTTACCAGACTTATCAATATTCTCCATTAATGTGAATGGCTTAAACTGTCCTTTAAAGAGGCACAGGTTACCTGCCTGGATACAAAAACTCAGGCCAGATATTTGCTGCATACAAGAGTCACATCTTACCTTAAAAGATAAATATAGGCTCAGGGTGAAAGGATGGTCATCCATATTTCAGGCAAATGGTAATCAGAAAAAAGCAGGCATTGCAATTCTATTTGCAGACACAATAGGCTTTAAACTAGCAGAAGTAAAGAAGGATAAGAATGGTCACTTAATATTTATTAAGGGTAATAATATGATGAGATTTCAATTATGAATATCTATGCACCCAACCAGAAGGCACCTCAATATATAAGAGAAACTCTAACAGACATGAGCAACTTGATTTCCTCTTGCTCCATAACAGTCAGAGATTTCAATACTCCTTTGGCAGTGTTGGATAGATACTCCAATAAGAAGCTGAGCAAAGAAATTTTAGATTTAAACCTAACCATCCAACATTTGGATTTAGCAGACATCTATAGAACATTTCATCCCAACAAAACTGAATACACATACTTCTTATCAGCCCACTAAACATACTCCAAACTCGATCACATCTTAGGTCACAAGTCTAATTACAGTAAATTTAAAGGAATAGAAATTATTCCTTGCATCTTGTCGGACCACCATGGAATACTCTGCATACTCACACAAAAACATGGCAGCTAAATAACCTTATGCTGAATGACAGCTGGGTCAGAGATGGGATTAAGATGGAAATTCCCAAATTTTTGGAACAAAACGACAATGAAGACATAGAATTATCAGAACCTCTGGGATACCACAATGGCAGTCCTAAGAGGGAAATATATAGCACTGCAAGCCTTCCCAAGAGAATGGAAAGAGAGGAAGTTAACAACTTAATGGGACATCTCAAGCAACTGGAAGAGGAAGAACATTCAAACCCCAAACCCAGTAGAAAAAAAAAGAAATAACCATTCCAACTCGGGAGGCGGAGCAAGATGGTAGCCGAGTAACAGCTTCCTTGCATCTGGGCACCGTGAGTCTGGGGAGACAGGACTCCAGGCATCTCTGGCTGGTGGGATCTGCCTATCATCACTCCTATGAGGATACAGAGAGTCAGCGAGAGACTTCTGGACCCCGAGAGGAGGACTAAAACAGTGGAAAAATGGCAAGTGGTCGCGTGTGTTCAGTCCGTCTAAACCCGCCCACAACTGTAAGTTCAGTAGCAGCGAGACTGCAAACCAGAAAGGCCTTACCTGTGAACTGTTTTGGTGTCCTTGGACTTGGCACTGAGTTGAACTGCCTTGGAGAGGGCCTGAGCGGGAGTGCGGAGAACTTTGGCCGTTGTCTAGGGCCCCAGTCTGAGCCACTGAGCCAGACGGAGCTAATAGTGTTTGGCAGTGGGTCACACGGAACCATTGTCAGTGATCTGCCCCGGCAAGCTCCGCCCTCAGGGTCGCAGAGCTAGAAACGGGTGGGAGCTGGTAACCCAGCAATCAAGTAGCCTAAAGGTGGGGTCTGAGCCACCTTGCAGCCCTAACCCTCAGGGGCAGAGTGAGACTGGTTTTGGCACACTGGGTAAGTGGATAGCCACTTCAGCAGTGATTCCAGCGAGAAAGCTGGGAAAGCTTCTGCTCAGCAAGTTTACAAGTTCAAAGTGCCTTTAAGTGGGCTGAAGAGAGATTTAGGGTGTCTACCTGCTGGGGCTTGAGAAATCAGCAGCCTCCAGTCATATCAGAACTGTGATTAACATCTCATACCCCAGAAGACCACGTGTTGCCCAGACAATATTCAATAACATATACAAACTGCTTTGTTTTTGGTTGTGTATTTTTTTCTTTTCTTTTTTTTTTTTGTTGTTTTTTTTGTTTATTTTGACGTTGTTGATGTTCTTTTGTTTTTTAATTTCAATCTTTTCCATACAGATCCCTTTTTCTTTCTCAATTTTCCTAGTTTAATTATAATTTCCCATTGCTGCCTTTTTTAATAACTAGAACTTCATTTTTGCTAGTGTTTCTACCGCTATCATTTGGTTTTTCACCCAATTTTATCCCCATAAAGTTTTCTGTTTGCTTGTTTTGGTTTGATTTATAGCATTTTTGTCTTTCCTCTCTACTTGGTGGAGGTGGGGTACTGTGTCTGATCAGGTTAGCAAAGAGCTGCTGACCTCAAGGGAACCACCCAACTGGGCACCCCCAGAAGGTGGGGGTTTTTTAAGGTTGTGTCAAAGTACCCTACTGTACACCTATATTGCCCTGTCTCCCTCTTTCTGTGCCTCTCTTCTTTTTGTCAATATTCCTTATACCCACCCCCTCTCCTTTCTCTAGCTTTCTTTTTTTCTTATCACTCGGTCCTCCTTTCTTTCATCTCCTTTTTTTGCTCTTCAACCTTCTCACCCTTCTGGTCCTGTAACCCTTAGTCCACAGGCACAACAACTTAAAGAGCAAGAGGAAGTGAAAGGAAAATTAGGGCAAGGAAACCGATAAAAGAAATCACTCATGAGGAAGAATCAGCAGAAAACTCCAGGCAACATGAAGAACCAGTCTAGAACAACCCCACCAAGGGACCATGAGGTAGCTACTGCAGATGATTCCACCTGTAAAGAAATGTTAGGAATGAGAGAAAGGGGATTTAGAACACACATGTTGAAAACAATGAAAGAAATGATGGAAACAATGAAAGAAATTGCTAATAAAGTGGAAAATAACCAAAAGGAAATCCAAAAGCAGAATCAAATAAGAGATGAACGATATGAAGAATATAAAAGGGATATAGCAGACCTGAAGGATTTGAAACAGTCAATTAGGGAATTTAAAGATGCAATGGAAAGTATCAGCAACAGGTTAGACCATGCAGAAGAAAGAATTTCAGAGGTAGAAGACAAAGTTCTTGAGATAACTCAGACAGTAAAAGAGGCAGAAAAGAAGAGAGAGAAAGCAGAACGTTCACTGTCAGAATTATGGGACTTTATGAAGTGTTCCAACATACGAGTTATAGGAATCCCAGAAGGGGAAGAAGAATGCCCCAGAGGAATGGAAGCCATACTAGAGAATATTATAAAAGAAAATTTCCCAAACATCACCAAAGATTCTGACACACTGCTTTCAGAGGGATATCGGACCCCAGGTCGCCTCAACTCTAACCGAGCTTCTCCAAGACACATTGTGATGAACCTGTCCAAAGTCAAGACAAAAGAAAAGATTCTGCAAGCTGCCAGGAGTAAGCACCAGTTGACCTACAGGGGCAAATCCATCAGAGTGACCGCAGACTTCTCTAATGAAACTTTCCAAGCAAGAAGACAATGGTCATCTAACTTTAATCTACTCAAACAGAACAATTTTAAGCCCAGAATTCTGTACCCTGCTAAGCTAAGCTTCAAAATTGACGGAGAAATCAAATCATTTACGGATATACAAACATTGAGGAAATTCGCCACAACAAAAGCAGCTCTACAGGAAATACTTCAACCTGTTCTGCACACTGACCACCACAATGGATCAGCACCAAAGTAAGAACTCAGAAATCAAAGGACAGAACCTAACCTCCACACTGATGCAAAAGATAAAACTAAGCAATGGACTCTCACCAAATAAGACGAATAGAATACTACCACACTTATCAATTATCTCAATAAATGTTAATGGCTTGAATACCCCACTAAAGAGACATAGATTGGCTGACTGGATGAAAAAACACAAGCCATCCATTTGCTGTCTGCAAGAAACACACCTGGCTTCAAAAGACAAATTAAACCTCTGAGTCAAGGGTTGGAAGACAATTTTTCAGGCAAATGTAATTCAGAAGAAAAGAGGAGTTGCAATCTTATTTTCAGATACATGTGGATTTAAAGCAACTAAACTCAAAAAAGACAAAGATGGTCACTTTATATTGGTCAAGGGAAAAATACAACAAGAAGACATTTCAATTCTAAATATTTATGCACCCAATTTAAATGCTCCCAGATTCTTGAAGCAGACCTTACTCAGTCTGAGCAATATGATATCTGATAATACCATCATAACAGGGGACTTTAACACTCCTCTTACAGAGCTGGACAGATCCTCTAAACAGAAATTAAACAAAGATATAAGAGATTTAAATGAGATCCTAGAACAACTATGCTTGATAGACACATATAGAACACTCCACCCCAAAGATAAAGAATATACATTCTTCTCATCACCCCATGGAACATTCTCCAAAATTCATCATATCCTGGGACACAAAACAAATATCAACAGAATCAAAAGAATTGAAATTTTACCTTGTATCTTTTCAGACCATAAGGCACTAAAGGTGGAACTCAACTCTAACAAAAATGCTCGACCCCACCCAAAGGCATGGAAATTAAACAATCTTCTGTCGAATAACAGATGGGTGAAGGAAGAAATAAAACAGGAAATCATTAACTTCCTTGAGCATAACAATGAAGACACAAGCTACCAAAACCTGTGGGATACTGCAAAAGCAGTTTTGAGAGGAAAATTCATCGCTTTAGATGCCTACATTCGAAAAACAGAAAGAGAGCACATCAACAATCTCACAAGAGATCTTATGGAATTGGAAAAAGAAGAACAATCTAAGCCTAAACATAGTAGAAGAAAAGAAATATCCAAAATCAAATCAGAGATCAATGAAATTGAAAACAAAAGAATCATTCAGAAAATTAATGAAACAAGGAGTTGGTTTTTTGAAAAAATAAATAAAATAGATAAACCTTTGGCCAGACTAACTAGAAATAGAAAAGTAAAATCTCTAGTAACCTCAATCAGAAATGATAAAGGGGAAATAACAATGATCCCACAGAGATACAAGAGATCATCTCTGAATACTACCAGAAACTCTATGCCCAGAAATTTGACAATGTGAAGGAAATGGATCAGTATTTGGAATCACACCCTCTCCCTAGACTTAGCCAGGAAGAAATAGACCTCCTGAACAGACCAATTTCAAGCACTGAGATCAAAGAAACAATAAAAAAGCTTCCAACCAAAAAATACCCTGGTCCAGACGGCTTCACTCCAGAATTCTATCAAACCTTCAAGGAAGAGCTTATTCCTGTACTGCAGAAATTATTCTAAAAAACTGAGGAAGAAGGAATCTTCCCCAACACATTCTATGAAGCAAACATCACCCTGATACCAAAACCAGGAAAAGACCCAAACAAAAAGGAGAATTTCAGACCAATCTCACTCATGAATATAGATGCAAAAATTCTCAACAAAATCCTAGCCAATAGATTACAGCTTATCATCAAAAAAGTCATTCATCATGATCAAGTAGGCTTCATCCCAGGGATGCAAGGCTGGTTTAACATACGCAAGTCTATAAACGTTATCCACCATATTAACAGAGGCAAAAATAAAGATCACATGACCCTCTCAATAGATGCAGAAAAAGCATTTGATAAAATCCAGCATCCTTTTCTAATTAGAACACTGAAGAGTATAGGCATAGGTGGCACATTTCTAAAACTGATTGAAGCTATCTGTGACAAACCCACAGCCAATATTTCACTGAATGGAGTAAAACTGAAAGCTTTTCCTCTTAGAACTGGAACCAGACAAGGTTGTCCTCTGTCACCTTTACTATTCAACATAGTACTGGAAGTTCTAGCCAATACAATTAGGCAAGACAAGGAAATAAAGGGAATCCAAATGGGAGCAGAGGAGGTCAAACTCTCCCTCTTTGCTGACGACGTGATCTTATACTTAGAGAACCCCAAATACTCAACCACAAGACTCCTAGAAGTCATCAAAAAATACAGTAATGTTTCAGGATATAAAATCAATGTCCACAAGTCATTAGCCTTTGTGTACACCAATAACAGTCAAGATGAGAAGCTAATTAAGGACACAACTCCCTTCACCATAGTTTCAAAGAAAATGAAATACCTAGGAATATACCTAATGAAGGAGGTGAAGGACCTCCATAAAGAAAACTATGAAATCCTCAGAAAGGAAATAGCAGAGGATATTAACAAATGGAAGAACATACCATGCTCATGGATGGGAAGAATCAACATTGTTAAAATGTCTATACTTCCCAAAGCAATCTACCTATTCAATGCCATTCCTATCAAAGTACCTACATCGTACTTTGAAGATTTGGAAAAAATGATTATGCGTTTTGTATGGAACCGGAAAAAACCCCGTATAGCTAAGGCAGTTCTTAGTAATAAAAATAAAGCTGGGGGCATCAGCATACCAGATTTTAGTCTGTACTACAAAGCCATAGTGCTCAAGACAGCATGGTACTGGCACAAAAACAGAGACATAGACACTTGGAATCGAATTGAAAACCAAGAAATGAAACTAACATCTTACAACCACCTAATCTTCGATAAACCAAACAAGAACTTACCTTGGGGGAAAGACTCCGTATTCGATAAATGGTGTTGGGAGAACTGGATGTCTACATGTAAAAGACTGAAACTGGACCCACACCTTTCTGCACTCACAAAAATTGATTCAAGATGGATAAAGGACTTAAATTTAAGGCATGAAACAATAAAAATCCTCAAAGAAAGCATAGGAAAAACACTGGAAGATATTGGCCTGGGGGAAGACTTCATGAAGAAGACTGCCATGGCAATTGCAACAACAACAAAAATAAACAAATGGGACTTCATTAAACTGAAAAGCTTCTGTACAGCTAAGGACACAATAACCAAAGCAAAGAGACAACCTACACAATGGGAAAGGATATTTGCATATTTTCAATCAGACAAAAGCTTGATAACTAGGATCTATAGAGAACTCAAATTAATCCACATGAAAAAAGCCAACAATCTCATATATCAATGGGCAAGAGACATGAATAGAACTTTCTCTAAAGATGACAGACGAATGGCTAACAAACACATGAAAAAATGTTCATCATCTCTATATATTAGAGAAATGCAAATCAAAACAACTCTGAGATATCATCTAACCCCAGTGAGAATGGCCCACATCACAAAATCTCAAAACTGCAGATGCTGGCGTGGATGTGGAGAGAAGGGAACACTTTTACACTGCTGGTGGGACTGCAAACTAGTACAACCTTTCTGGAAGGAAGTATGGAGAAACCTCAAAGCATTCAACCTAGACCTCCCATTTGATCCTGCAATCCCATTACTGGGCATCTACCCAGAAGGAAAAAAATCCTTTTATCATAAGGACACTTGTACTAGACTGTTTATTGCAGCTCAATTTACAATCGCCAAAATGTGGAAACAGCCTAAATGCCCACCAACCCAGGAATGGATTAACAAGCTGTGGTATATGTATACCATGGAATACTATTCAGCCATTATAAAAAATGGAGACTTTACATCCTTCGTATTAACCTGGATGGAAGTGGAAGACATTATTCTTAGTAAAGCATCACAAGAATGGAGAAGCATGAATCCTATGTACTCAATCTTGACATGAGGACAATTAATGACAATTAAGGTTATGGGGGGGGAAGCAGAAAGAGGGATGGAGGGAGGGGGTTGGGGCCTTAGGGTGTGTCACACTTCATGGGGGCAAGACATGATTGCAAGAGGGACTTTACCTAACAATTGCAATCAGTGTAACTGGCTTATTGTACCCTCAATGAATCCCCAACAATAAAAAAAAAAAGAAAAAGAAAAAAAGAAATAACCAAAATTAGATCAGAAATAAATGAAATTGAAAACAAAAGAATTATAAAACAGATCAATAAATCAAAAAGTTGGCTTTTTGAAAAGGTCAATAAAATGAATAAACCTTTGGCTAACCTAACCAGGAAATAAAGAGTAAAATCTCTAATCTCATCAATCAAAAATGACACAAACTAAATAACAACAGACTCCTCAGAAATTCAAAAAATCCTTAATGATTATTACCAGAAACTTTATTCTCAGAAATATGAAAATCTGAAGGAAATTGACAAATATTTAGTAGCACGTCACCTTCCAAAACTTAGCCAGAATAAACTGGAAATTTTGAACAGGCCCCTATCAAGTTCTGAAATAGCATCAACCATACAAAATCTCCCTAAAAAGTAAAGCAAAAAGTAAACCCCAGGACCAGATGGCTTCAAGTCAGAATTCTACCAAACCTTTAAAGAGGAACTATTGCTCAACCTGTTCCAAAATATTGAAAAAGAAGGAAGACTACCCAACACGTTCTATGAAGCAAACATCACCCTGATCTCCAAACCAGGAAAAGACCAAACAAGAAAAGAAAATTATAGACCAATATCACTAATGAATATAGATGCAAAAATATTCAACAAGATCCTAACAAATAGAATCCAGCAACACATCAAACAAATTATACATCATGATCAAGTCGGTTTTATCCCAGGGTCTCAAAGCTGGTTTAATATACATAAATCTATAAGTATAATTCAGCACATAAACAAATTAAGAAACAAAGATCATATGATTCTCTCAATTGGTGCAGCAAAAGCTTTTGATAATATCCAGCATCCCTTCATGATCAGAACACTTAAGAAAATTGGTATAGAAGGGACATTTCTTAAACTGACAGAGGCCAACTACAGCAAACCCACAGCCAATATCGTATTAAATGGAGTTAAATTAAAATAATTTCCACTCAGATCAGGAACCAGATAAAGCTGGCCCATTGTCTCCACTGCAATTTAACATTGTAATGGAAGTTTTAGCCACCACAAATAGGGAAGAAAAGGTGATCAAGGGTATCCATATAGGGTCAGAAGAGATCAAACTTTCGCTCTTCACAGATGATATGATTATATATCTGGAAAATATCAGGGATTCTACTACAAAACTCTTAGAAGTGATCAAGGAATACAGCAGCATCTCAAGTTACAAAATCAACATTCATAAATCGGTAGCCTTTATATATACCAACAATAGTCAAGCTGAAAAAAAGGTTAAGGACTCTATTCCACTCACAGTAGTGTCAAAGAAGATGAAATATTTGGGAGTTTATCTAACAAAAGACGTGAAAGATCTCTATAAAGAGAACTATGAAACTCTAAGAAAAGAAATAGCTGAAAATATTAACAAATAGAAAAACATACCATGCTCATGGCTGGGAAGAATCAACATTGTTAAAATATCCATACTACCCAAAGCAATATAAAATTTTAATGCCATCCCTATTAGGCTCCACTGTCATACTTTAAAGATCTTGAAAAAATATACTTCATTTTATATGGAATCAGAAAATAATCGAATAGCCAAGACATTACTCAGAAATAAAAACAAAGCAAGAGGAATCATGCTACCAGACCTTAGATTATACTATAAATCGATAGTGATCAAAACAGCATGGTACTGGCAGAAAAACAGAGAAGTAGATGTATGGAACAGAATAGAGAACCAAGAGATGAATCCAACTGCTTACCATTATTTGATCTTTGACAAGCCAATTAAAAACATTCAGTGGGGGAAAGATTACCTATTTAACAAATGGTTCTGGGTGAACTGGCTGGCAACATGTAGAAGACTGAAACTGGACCCACATCTTTCACCATTAACTAAGATAGACTCTCACTGGATTAAAGATTTAAACTTAAGACACAAAACTATAAAAATACTAGAAGAGAGTGCAGGGAACACCCTTGAAGAAATCAGTCTGGGCGAGTATTTTATGAGAAGGACCCCCCCGGGCAATTGAAACAGCTTCAAAAATACACTTCTGGGACCTGATCGACCTAAAAAGCTTCTGCACAGCCAAGAACATAGTAAGTAAAGCAAGCAGACAGCCCTCAGAATGGGAGAAGGTATTTGCAGGTTATGTCTCCGACAAAGGTTTAAGAACCAGAATCCACAGAGAACTCAAATGGATAAGCAAGAGAAGAACAAGTGATCCCATCACAGGGTGGGCAAGGGACTTGAAGAGAAACTTCTCTGAAGAAGACAGGCACGTGGCCTACAGACATATGAAAAAATGCTCATCATCTTTAATCATCAGAGAAATGCAAATCAAAACTACCTTGAGATACCATCTAACTCCAGTAAGATTAGCCCATATCACAAAATTCCAAGACCAGAGATGTTGGCGTGGATGTGGAGAAAAGGGAACACTTCTACACTGCTGGTGGGAATGCAAATTAATACATCCCTTTTGGAAAGATGTTTGGAGAACACTTAGAGATCTAAAAATAGATCTGCCATTCAATCCTATAATTCCTCTAATAGGTATATACCCAGAAGACCAAAATCACATTATAACAAAGATATTTGTACCAGAATGTTTATTGCAGCCCAATTCGTAATTGCTAAGTCATGGAAAAAGCCCAAGTGCCCATCGATCCACAAATGGATTAATGAACTGTGGTATATGTACACCATGAAATATTATGCAGCCTTAAAGAAAGATGGAGACTTTACCTCTTTCATGTTTACATGGATGGAGCTGGCACATATTCTTCTTAGCAAAGTATGTCAAGAATGGAAGAAAAAGTATCCAATGTACTCAGCCCTACTATGAAACTAATTTATGGCTTTAACATGAAAGCTATAACCCAGTTATAACCTAAGAATATGGAGAAGGGGGAGGAGAGGGGAGGGGAAGGGAGGATGGGCGGAGGGAGGGTGATTGGTGGGATTACACCTGTGGTGCATCTTACAAGGGTACATGTGAAACTTAGTAAATGTAGAATATAATTGTCTTAACACAATAACTAAGAAAATGCCAGGAAGTCTATGTTAACCATTGTGATGAGAATGTGTCAAACTGTTTATGAAAGTAGTGTATGTTGCCCCATAATCGCATTAATGTACACAGCTGTGATTTAATATTGATAAAAAAATAAATAAATAAATAAAAGAGGCTAGTTTAGTTTCTTACTTTGCCCATAATCTTACTAATTTTCTTTCATCCTTAAGTCTGAGTCATGTCATTATACCCCTCAGTGCTAAGGACCATGCCAAGAAAAAGAAATAAATAAACAAATAAATAAACACATAAAGAAACTCTATTTCATTTTCCTATCCTGTGCATTCTTCACGTTCTTATTCTTTGACCTGCCATCAAACCCCACAGTTTCAAGGCTCCTCTAAATATTTCTGGACCTAAGCTCCTCAAGATGTCATAATTTACCTGGTTAATTGTGACAAGTGCATTGATTCTGTCTTCTAGGCAGCTTGGCAACTCCTTAAGGGCAGAGAACTTTCACTTTTCTGTCTCTCACAATCCCAGGCCAAATGCTGCACCTGGAGTTGTTGCTCAATGGATTTCTCTCAAGGGCTTCTATCAGCAATAAGGGTAGCAGGTAAGTTCCCCCAGATACTCCTGGGCCTATTCCATCTGATCACGATTCCAATTAATTCATCAAGTATTTGCCACTTTTGCTATTAGATGCAAGTGTTTGGTATATTTTCTCAGAGGTAAAAGAGATTAAAATCCACTTCAGGGCGGGGCCTGTGGCTCAAAGGAGTAGAGCGCTGGCCCCATATGCTAGAGGTAGTGAGTACAAACCCAGCCTCCAGCCAAAAACCACACACACACACAAAAAAAAAAATCCACTTGAGATAGCCTAAAAAAATGTTCTTTGTTATATGCAGGCTATGCTGGCAACTTTCTCTTTTTCCCTCTCACAGACAAGCTTTGCACATTATAGAAATGAGTTACCCTGCATGGCTTTCCCTTCCTCGTCCCCTCCTCTGACTGCTTTGTGAATGTGTAAGTCATATGCATTTAATTCTTTGAAGTCCAAGCACATTCTTGCTTGAAACAAAAGCTCCAGAGGATGAAATAAAAAGTATACAATTATTTCAAAATGGCAATAAAATCACCTCCCTACACTTCCCTTGAGAACCATGGTCAAGGAAGATCTGGCTGAGGGCTGAAACAGACTGTCAACTTGACTTTTAATTTTATGAACTATGAGAGTTTGGAAAAGAAAATATCTTCAAAGGGTCAATATCATTTTTATAAATGGGAAGACTTAGTGTGAAAAGACTGCTTTGAAGCAGTCTTAAAGAAAAAAAAAAAAACTTATGATTAAATATCAATAGTACTTTCTCCGTTTCTCCCCCCCACCAAAAGGGCTTTTTTCTTTTAAGTGCAGGGATTGCAGTTAAAAATTATTTTATAACCCTTAAAATGAAAACATTTGCCTATTAAACTCTAACAACCCACAATATTCTATCTTTAAAGTATCATTTGGCCTCCTGCTGTTTCATTTAACTTTAGCTTTACCTTTTTTTATTGTTTCTTAATCTACCCTAATTTGCCTAAAGCTAAACCCCTTATTTGCCATTCCTCTAACCAGTTGTTTACATCTCACTGGAAATGTGCAACAATAACAAAGTGTTTTAAGAACGAGAAATAATGATAGACTTAGACATCTTAATTCACAGCATAAAAGACATTTAAATTAACACAGATTCACTCAGTGTACCTCAGGTGACAAGAGCCACATTAGGCAAGGAGATACAAAAATGAAAAAAACCTCTTCATGCCCTCTGGGAGTCTGAATCTGGAAGAGGAGACAGAACAACCACCCTTCATCACTAGGAGGTGAAATGTGCTGACAATGGGAATCTAGTGTTCTTGAGGTAAAACAACCGCCCCCGCCACATGCGTGTGCACACACACATTTAACATTGTGAGAGAGGTTAGAATTGGTACAATATGCATCTCATTCCCCACCACGACATTTGAAATATTTTTTTCTGTCTAGGAGAAACAGTTTATGGACAAATGATAAGACAAGGAGAATGATCACCTTCCATCCAACCGATGGAACAGAATGTGATAAAATAAAGTGAAAGGAACAGGGATTCAGAGCTTGTATTACTCTATGAACAAGCTATTTGACCCCAGTCACTTAACTGCAGGGAGCCTCTGTTTCCTCAACTGTAAAACAAGAGGGTGGACGTGGACAAGTTTTAAGGATCTTCTTGGCTTTCTCATTTTCTGAACATCTACAATTATTTTTGTTAACCTACAAGTACTGGCTACAAGCTTCTGGACAAGAATGTGTAAGGTCGGACAACAATTCACCTTTACTTCAAATGTGCTGTTCGTGAGTGCTGGAGAGTGAATGTCCATGTCTTCCCAAAATTACTGTGTTGAAATCCTGAGGTATTAACAGGTGGGGCCTTTTACATTAGCGCCCCTATAAAAGACAACACAGAGAGCTCACTGGTACCTCCTACCACGTGAGGCCACTGTGAGAGGGAGCCGTTCATACAAGGGCGGCGGCCCTCAGCACCCTTGGAATCTGCTGGGGCCTTGATTAGGGACTTCTCAGCATCCAGAACTATGAGAAACAACACTCCCATTGTTTATAAGCTACTCAGTTTATGATATTTTGTCATAGCAGCCCAAACATCCTAAAACGGTGAGTTTCTATTTGCAACCTCCCTTTCCCTCATTTCCTTTCACATTACTAGCTTTTTGGTCATTTACATTTGCATAAGCCTTTGAGTATATTCACATTCATTATCTCAAGTCTCCGGAGGAACCCTCCTCCACAGGCTAACCATACTTCAAATAATATTCCCTCACTTTGTTGCTATTCATATCTCCTATAAACTTTCTCATTTCCTACGTGTATGGCTCTAAGCTCAACTCCACACTTTCCCCCTTTCTTTTCTCTTAAAGGGACTAGATCCATGATTCCCTAATCCTCCCCTCTCTTTCTCCATTACCTGTTTTCTAAGTCACTGAAGTGGATTAGTTTTGACTGAGTGCTTAAAGCTGAAACTTCGAGGAACAGAAGCACAAAGGTGGCTCTGGATACTAATTCTGCCAATTTGATTTAGAAAAACTCCAGTTTTCTAAGATGGTTGCTTCAAAAATATGATGTTGCTAGTAGCTCTCAAGTTAGTGGATTGTACTAAGTTAAAGGGGGTATGTGCAGGCAGTCAAGATGCCCGAGAGGCACTCAGTGATTCCCCACTTGGGGGAATGGTCAGATTAGTGGAATGGGGTTTCAGGAAGGGTGTTAAACACAGCAGTGCCTAAGAGAGTGACTCTGTCTATAGCAATGCAATTTATATTTCAAACTATGTGTTCCTAGCTTTCTTTCAGGGTTCTCAAAGAACAGCATTTCTTGTTAAGAAATACTCATAATCTAGTGTAAACTATAGATCTTCTTCCTATAAAACTGTACATATGGATAATTTTGTAGGCAATTATAAGGAGTCTTAGAATTCCTAGGCCTAGGGATCTCGGGTTTAAGTTGTGCACAAATAGCCTATTTTTTGAATGTCACGTAACTCTAAGAAAAGTAATCTCTTAACACAATAAGTAAATGGGATGAAGTATATATTAACCAGTGAGATGTAAGCATTCCTAATTCTACATGAAATCAGCACATTGTACCCCATAAATGCATTAATGTACACATGATCTATGTGTTTATGATTTAATAAAAAAATAAGAAAAAGTAATCTTCATTCACTTTTGTCACATTACTGTAAAATGTTTTCACTTAACAAAAAACCAAGGAGTAGATTATTTGCCTGAAATAGTCACAGTTTTTTAGTTTCTTTTTTGTTTTTAATTATTAAAGACAATGTTATAGAAGAACAGCATGATGAAAATTAATATCAAACCACATGGACCTGTCTGCATGGACATAAATCTTACTGATTGTTAAGGTAAAAACTATACATGTTTTCAGTAGGTAAGGAAAAAGAGAAAAAAAAAAGAAATAAGGTAAAAACAAAACAGAACACTTCATCAAAAGAAAAAAACTGATTTCATCGTTTTCTATAATATGAAGTTCCCAAAGAAGTTAATACAATAATTTTTAAACTAAAATACTCGAATCTTTTGGAATCATATACTTATCTAGTGCCAAAAATGTTATTCTGGGAGCCTGTAACTGCTAATGGGCCTTTCCATACAACTAAACTCTTACATCAAATATAATTTGTTAAATACAAATGAGTAACAAATGTCACCTAGAGAATGCAAATCACAAGAATATCCAGTGTTTCTGTATTATGTTTCTGTATCCAATGTTTCTCATAATTCTGAGAATATGACTTTTAGGTAAAAAATATTTTCAATAAGGCATAAAAATGCCAGTATGCAAAGCGGCTTCATAAAATTTAATGTGTATTCTAGAAAAAGTGGGAAGAATTTTGATTTGAAAACCAAACTTAAGAGGAAGAAGAAATTTTAATCTTTCAACTTTGTTTTCAAATAAGTTGATTTCCAGACATCCTTTTAATTGTCCATAAATCTTAAGCACAAATTTTATCACTAAAATACCTAGGAGAAAAATGAAAACACTAAAAGATGATGATATTTTTGGCTCAAAAACTTTTGTAATGTCCTTTTTCTCCCTCCAAAAAACTTGTGAATATTTTCAATCAAAACAACAAAAAAATTCTTATAAGACTTTATGGAGAAAATGTGTCTTTAGAAAAGTTTGGTGAAATCAAGAAACAGAACAGATACTTACAGTATCAATGTCAAATTTTCTTGAAATGGCTAAGAAGTAAAATCCTTTTTGTCCATTCAATGAGCCCTAAAGTCAAGACTTTTCTTACAAAACTCCAAAACATATAAAAAATTATCAAGAAATAAATGTTTAGAATTTTTATTTTTATCTGCACATAGCATTAAAGCTCCTGAGAAAGGCTATGAGGCAGTTTAAAAATTGAAACTTTTAAACATCCTGGCAGTACATAATCCTTGCCTCACAACTGCTATCATTGTCTTACACACTCATAATAATATTTACCATTTGCAAATATGTCAATAAACTTAATTGGCTCTTAAGGAAATTCATCTAGTTAAACGCCATCAAATAAATTTAAAAAAAAAAAAAACATATCATATTTGCAGTTGTAAATGATACAATGTTAGAAAGGCATAATCACTGTGTACCACTAATTCATTTTTTTCTCTACAGTCTTCCAAGAATAGAATTCTTTCCTTTCTTTAACTCATTCAGGTTTTTAAAAAAAGGTAAGTGCTTACAATATTATAGATCTTTGAGGATATGAGTGAAATAAATATTTATGACTGTTAGCTAACATGGATGAAAGGTAAAAAAATCAATATTCTTTTTGTCCAAAGATTATTTTTTGTTTCTTGAATCTGACATAAAAACCTAGTACTACTTACTATATGAAGAATTAAAAACATAAGTTTATCAAATATTTTTGTACTGAAATTCAAGTAAGAAAAATAATGCCTGTTCTTTATTAGACTATATGTACTGAACTCAAAGTTCCACTACTAAGGTTCAGAGTGCACCATTCAGCTAATTACAAGTCTACAAGTTTCATGAGTTTCACCCCAGGTATCCCAAGCTGAAATTCCAGGCCTCTGTGTCACTCCCTGAAACATCTGCAACAGAATTTAAAATTCTTGACAAATTAGATAAGCAAAAGCATTTACTCAATTAGATTTTTAAAGCATATTTACTAACTCATGTGGTAAATAAATCGAAAAGTTTTATACCAAAAAGTAATGTGTAACAGCACTTAATTTTTAACTTAGAAGTTAATGCTTTAAGTAATCCTTTTTTACATAAGGCCGTGATTCTCTTTAATTTTGGCTCAATTAAATATAAGATTGTGCTAAAAATAATTAACTCATAAAATGAAGCAACTTGAAAGTAACTGAGATATGTGTGTTTTTAACATTAATCAGATTTGTCTCTGTTCTGAGAATCTACAAGAATTCCAAAATACAATCTATAGCTCTGCATATCTGTATGTGCATATAAATAATCTAACGTGCAGAAGCATCTGATTGTTTATATGAAGTAATCTGTTCTGGTTTCTTTTCTGCCAAACCACTTCTGGTGTTTCAAGCAGGGCAAGGACAGCATATACCTCTTGTTATTATTTATGTACGGAAGGCCAAACCAAATGTCTGGGTGGGTCTCCAAAGACATAAAATCGGTAGTTTTTTTTCCATCCACAGGACCCAATTACATTTAAATAAACTAACTCCTAGTGAAAGATTGGCTCCAACAGAGAATACCACACAACCACAGACACTGAAATTAAATCGCAGTCATAAGTATAGAAGCCACCAACATATTGTTAAAAATAGTCTTTATTACATCTTTGGGCACACACACACGGGCAAATAATGCACATTAGTTATGAAAAGAAATTGTTCTATTTCTTTCTCTGAGGTCCATCCTTCTTTAGGATTTCTTGGCCTATGAAAGTTTCCCATCCCAGGCTAAACATGTAAAAATACCAGCAGCTGCTCCAAGGACTCCTCAGAAAAACTGTCATGTGTTGCTGGAGCTTTAAATGGATGAGTCCTTTTGGCTGATCCTGGACTGGCAGAGACCTGATAAATGTGGGAAAGTCCTCAGCTGTGAGACGAGGGCTTAGGTTGTGGGCTCTTGGTCAATGGGAAGGGTGCATTAAATGTAAATTATAGGACTGTTCTTTAGATATATACTCCTTTCTACCAGGTAAAAGGCAAGCAGAGCATCTCCCTCATTCAGACATGGCCTGGTGGTGGCTTCCTAGCAAGAGCAGGAAGGTAGGCAGCCATGAACAATTATAATTGCCATCTCTGAAGGACAGAAAGGAAGGAAGGAAACAGTTTTATATAAACCCATATTAAATTTCCTTTTTAATGTGCCTCTATGTATTTCTCTTTCCAATTTATATGAAAAAAAGTATTACTTTTAAAACTACAGCAGAACTGGCAGTAAATATCCCCGTAACAATTGTTCTCTTATTAAATATTTATTGAAATAAATTCCTGTGCTTTCTCATTTTTCTTCTTCTGGTTCCAATATTTATTTACAGCTGATTATTAACATCTGCCAGTATAACGGTTTTATCCATACAGAAGCCAAAAGGGTAAAAAAGTCACACACACCCTTCTAACATGACCTGTAGTTAGACAGAAAACAGTTTTCCCAGTCACCGCTTGGCTTCCTGTCTGTGACCTCTGAAAAGCATTGGAGGCCAGGGTTAATGGCCTTTCCAATCTCTGTGATAAGAATTCATTTTGTTCTATTACCAGCAGTTATCTGAGGAGCCTGCTGCATCACTTCAGCAGGGTTCAATCAATGAAAGGACCTAATGAAGTAACCAGCTGTAGCTCTATTTCCCTGGCCAGCTCTATCAGACAAATAAGATCTATCAGTCACATCTTAAGGCTGATCCTAGACACAGCATCTTCTGTGAACTCCATGCATGCTGAACTCCTATGCATATGAACTAATGATACGCCACCATTTCTTTCAAAGCTCCCCTTTTGATAGAGCTTTCCTGACACTGAGAATGCAACAGAATGAGTTCTGATATTAAGAGGACAACGATGCAGGATTAAAGAAGAATGGGTTTTCAGCATTAGAAGAGTTTATACAAATAGCCAGATGTTAAAATTATGTAGCATATAAGAACTCGGGCTCTTAACTTGGCAATCCTAAAATATTTACACTTTAGGGTGGTACTTTTTAATCTTTAAGAAGAGAACATAAAAAAATTACCATTTTCAATATTTATAATTTTATTGATACAAGTTTAATGACAGGACTTGAGTTTTGACAAGGCCTTCAGAACAGAAATGGTATTATGCTATATTTTTACTACATGTCCAAATATCTGTCAATGTAAGTTAACTTTGAGTTATTTCCTATTGGCTAGTATCAGTAATCACATAGAGTTACTGTAAAACACTATTATTTATATATTTCAATTTTTAAATTACTAATTTGAGGCCCCCAAATCAAAAGATCATCTATTAATGCTATTTTTATACATGTTGATTTCAGAAAGGGAAAAAAAAATCATAGCCTTGCACCTTTCATTAGTGGCCACAGAAATGTGTTAGAAAGTCATGAAAGTCCTGTTCAAAATTAACCCTTTCGAGGAAAGCGCTACTGATGATGGTTCATAGGAAGCTATGAAAAGAACATTCTAGTTGCTGATATGTTGAAAGCTACAAGTACTTTTGCTTATTAGATTGATCATGATGAATTTCACGTAATAACAATTTGTATTCCTTTAACTTGCCTGCAATCTTCGTCAAATTGAAAGGAAAGGAAGCATGACTATTTGCTGTTACGCTAAAGAGATAACATCTATGGGGAGCCAATGAATGAACCGCTCTTACTGGCCTTGTACATGATAAACAGACTCACATGGGCAAAAAATGCCTCATTTCATTAAAAGACTGTTGTTATTCAAGCAATACTGCTAATGTATTAGGACATAAAATTACAAAAGACTCTATCTTTAAATGTCTTTACATTTTTATGGACGTTTCTCTTTTACAAACTGCAATCACAGAGATGCATAAGTGATATGGGTATGATCTCCAGATGGTCTCTTCATTTCAAATCTTTGGAGAAGTAAATAAAAGATTAAAGTATACTAGATAAGAGGCTGAATTTAACAGAAAAAAATTGTGATATTTAAGGAAAATAAAGGGTGTGCATGTGTGTGTGTATGTATCTGTGTGATTTCCGGACCTCTAGCCATCTAGATAAGTATGAAAAGGACTGAAATATCTCTGCTGCATATGTAAACAGATAAGAATATGCCTAGCAGGCATTTTGGGAACATCTGTCAATTTTTTATAGAACGCACTGATTGTGGGCTATTGATTGCATTTAAACAAAGTTGTTGCAAAAAAAAAAAAATCAGCTAACAATTCGTGTAGAAAGGACCAATCAATATTTAAATGACTCACTTTATTGATTTAAAATTAACTTTCAATTAAGAGATCCATAGGACTCTTAACTGCGACACTTATCCATTCAAGAGAAAATAAAGGTACATTTATCGATACACTTAAACAGCAGTGGCTGGTTTCCTATCGATTCAGTCATTTGCGCTGGGATTCGTTAGCGTCATCAGCCTTTAACTCGCTTACCAGGTCTTCGCAGTGTACAATACTGCAAGATGCAGGAATGCGCAAAAGAACACAAAGAAAGGATAGAAATTTAAACAGAATTAAAAGATATAGGAACAGGTAAGTAAACCTTACACTTTTTTTTCTTTTAGCATTAAGGAAGAAAGAATGTTCAGATAGATTATTCGGGTGACTATTAGAAACACAGGCCTTTTAAGGAGCTATTTTTCAACCAAGTGGTTCAGATATATTACATTTTAAAACTGTGTAAATAAATGAAATATCTGACCAGCTGACTAGTAAAAGCTTTATTAGATTCTATTGACTAACAAGATCACTAACTTGCATATATACGGGTTATATTATAATCAATGGTAACTAAAAACAACAGTTTATGGAATTTTTTAAAAAGACAATAATTGTACTTCCCATTGGCTGTATTATATATGTGTGTTTAAGGCCATATTTATTCAACAATATTGCAAGGGAATCACACAAGGCTATGCTGTATTATTTTGATGATTTGCCAGTTGCTGTATTTTATCATTTTTTTTTCAAGGTTTTCATGAAAAGTAAAGCTGATACATAAAATCAAACTATTAGATAAAATGGGTGAATAAGTGAAAACATGCACAGATAAGATCTATCCATGTATTTCAAAACCATAAATATCCACCTATTTGTTGTGCCTTTATTTTACTGAAGGAGAACTCTGAATCCAGAAGAGGGCATTGATTATAAATATTCTACTACAATTTCTAATATTATATCAGGAAAATAAAATCAAATGATCTCCATGGGGACTGGCATCTTAACAGAAATGAGTCTCCAACACTTCTGACTGTAGAATGTGTGACAGTGTTTCTCTTTTTCAGGAACTCAGAACTATAGGTGTTGCTTTGTGGTTTAAGATGATAATACCCCCAGCCAATCCTACATCTTTTATAGTCTATTGGTCCCTTCCTCATCACATTCTTCACTGTGCAGAGCTGTCTGCATGAAAAAGAAACCACCTTAAACAGAAACCTCCTATTCATTTACTGACATGTAATTCCTGGGAAGAGAGTACGCACTGCCAATCTAATTCCTCTCATACAGAATGTATTTTTAATCATTGCAATTTTTTTTTTTCTTAAATGGGCAACATCTTTATACTTAGTGATAATCTTCATTCTCTCATGATATCCACTATGGTTACAAAGATGTTTTCTGTAACATCAAAGATTACCCTTTAGTTTGTCTCTATGAACCCTTGTCTTTGGAGGTTATGCTATTATCACTTGTGGTTTTAGATTTGCCCTGAACTTGTAAGAAAATATTGGAATGGATAGAAGTAAACAAACAAACAACAATTACAAAAAAAAAAGAGGTGTAAATGTCTAAATACAAGAAACCCTTCCTTCAAAAATAGTTTAATCACATACTACTGGTGTAACAGAATTTGGAATATAATGATTATATTTACTAAAAAGTATGTATCAGAAGGTGATACTAATTAAGTGATAGCACCTGGCCTCTGTGATCTGCTCAGAGAGAGGTGTGGCTCCCACTCTACAACTGGCTTGGTTTAAGCACTATTCAATCCCAAGTCGCCTCCATAGGGGATTCTACTTTGATTTAACACTTCCTTATCACATCAAAGAGGTGAAAAAGGCATCTTTGTGGATTGGCTTGCAAGGACCAAAAAAAAAAGGTTTAGCTTTTACCCCAATATGTAACATCATTTTAGGAACTCTGGGGTCACCTGGAAATGACTATAAATCTCTATGGGGGTGGGGGGGAATTTAAGATTCAAGCTATATGTCCATGTAACAAAACTAATTAAAAGTAAGTTTCATTCTTCCAATCTCTTGAAAACTATAAACTGTCAATTTTACTGTTAAAGAGAGAGTACGGAACTAACTAAAAATATCTGTGCAGGGCGGTGCCTGTGGCTCAAGGAGTAGGGCGCCGGTCCCATATGCTGGAGGTGGCGGGTTCAAACCTAGCCCTGGCCAAAAGCCACAAAAAAAAAAAATATATATATCTGTGCAGTAGCCCTAACCAAAATATCTATTCTGACCCATAAAATAAATAATTATCACCTCAGCCAGCTTAACACTTCCAAAAAAAAACTGCTAAGATTTCTTTCTGTGTCATTAATCTTATTTTATCTATACCCAAACTAATTGAACATACCATTTTTGCAAGCAAGCTTTGGAGAATGTTCACGACTTTAGTAAGAATAACTCTGAGTCTATACCCACCGTTCGCTGGTCTGATCTCAGAAATTCCATGTGGCCATCTCATCTTCTGCCTGCATTCACTGCTTATCATCTTAATGGCACAGGACAGCAAATGGTTTGGAGCTAGGAATCTTGTCTTTTGGATGATCACACTACGTCTTATTTGAGTGGGGTGTTGTAATTTAGCAGTGATAGAAAAGGAGATCTGCTTGAAGATGATGAACCACGCTGAGGGGGGCATGAGAAAGTGCAGGCAACACATGCCTGAAAGGCAAACCGTGATTCCTATAAAGGATGGGAAATGAGGGTTATCTAATTTCTGAAATTCTCTTATCTAGCCTGATCTGCCTCCATAGTGTTTGTGTCAGGATCATTATTGTATGTATTTTTTTTTTACAATAGATCAAAGACACGGTTGATAAGACTTGATTCTAGATAAATTTGTTACGTTTTCAGATATCTTACAATATATGAAATCTCACAGCATGGCTGGTTTATTTAAACCCTTTTTCCCCCTAAAGGCTTACTTACACCATAATTTCAGAAAGGTTTCATATCACTTTACCCAAATCGTGGCTGAGACGGACACCAATAATTACAGGAATTAGTGCTACAGGGTGTAAAATTGTTCTTCTTGTAGAAGAGGCGCATTCGTTTCATTCTGGAATTCCCTGCTGAGAAATGATGTGTGCAAACTATCTAAGGACACTATAATCCTCTGATGCTTATAAAAAAAAAAAGTAAAGTTGCATGTAATCTTTGACTAGGGAAAAAAAAGTCTAAGTGTCATTCACACCAAGGACAAATGCCAAGTAGTCTCTGCTCAGCTCAAATGATCATTCTTACTCTGTAGAGAAAAAGCCAGAAATTTATGAAAATCATTGTCTACGTCAAAGGAGGAAGTAAACATGATAGATTTAAACTTAATACCAAAAATGGAAAATGGGATATATATCTTCCGTGAATACTACATCGGGCAGTCCTTTGTGATCTGGTTTCCTTTAAGATGTTTTTTTTTTCCTTTACCTTTTACAACAACCTCATTTTTCACATTATACCTAAAGTGAATATTCCTTACTACAGTCAGTAACTAGCTCCTGTAAAATATGGGGGAAAAATTTGGTCATGTGCTATATGCCATTTGATTAGCTGTACAAAATGGAATAACAGCAAAGCTACAGCACAGAGGTCACATGGGGGATTTTTAACTTCTTGTTCAACCACAGAAAATCAGGCAGCGTTAGGCATGAGGCCTACTTTCTTACCTTTGTATGCCACTGATTAGTTCAACCTTAGTGGAACAAAAATCCTTAATCTTCTCTTTTTAATATTGAAGAGGTAAACCCCTTTCACCTGCATGTGGAGGCTGCCTTTTCATCAAAGCTCAGGAGATTCCAGCAACAAAATCAATGTATGCATGTTCAGAGCAGTTTTCAGGGTTTTGTAAGACAAATCTCTCAAACGGGGGCTAGTTTAATGCTATTGAGCTGTGCTTAGATCTGACCGAGTGAGTGAACAACACAGCCACAGTTCACTTTCCAGGGCTCATGCTACAGGAGGAGGCCTCGTTCTCCACAAATGCAGCTGTGGAATTTCTCCCTGACCTCTCACCTCACCTAATCCGACTTTAAACCTTCCAGTGGACTGGTTAAATAAATAAATAAATATGTAAAGGTAACCCCAAATCAACAAACATAATTAATTAATTTCTCCCTTCCATGTTAATAAACTGCACTTGGTGAAGTTTCCATGCTGCTCGAGCACTTTTGCAGAACCAGGGCGAATTCTTTTTAAAGGCATATGTTTGAAAAGCTAGTGAAAATGGTAATTCATTTTTTCTCCTTTTCTGCAGGATGTAGATTTGCTTATTGAGTCAAGAAGGATAATGTGTTTTAAATGGAAGTATGTGTCTCTTGGTATTTATGGTATTCACTAAAAAAGCTTTGATTCCTTAATATCTTAGGCCTCCTCTATTTTTAAAAAATATTCAATATGCAGTAAGCTATTTAAATTCCCCTGTGATTAGAAATTTGAAAGTCACTTAGTATACACTGTCTTACACAGTTTTTAAATTAAAAATTAAAAGAATGATTGGCATTTAAAATCTAAATTTCGGACATTACGTTGCCTTCTACTTTACAGTGGAAAACCCTTGATTGCTTTACTCAGGTTGTTCCCATTAGTTTCCTAACTTTACAAATTACCTGATGTTAAATCAATCATGACTTCACACAGCTAAAGCCTTCCTTTCATAAAATATATTTTATTGTGGCAGGAGTAAGGTATTTTAATATTTTCTAATATTTTGGAAACATCAAAGGGAAACCATCTTGGATACCTTGTTTCATTTTGAGGTGAGTATTTTCTCAGTCATTTAAAAAAATCCTGCTGAACGAAATGTAAAAATTCTAAATCTGAATCATGATCAATTGTTACAACAGAAATACTGTTTCAAAATCTGGAGTATATCAATTTGTATAATTATAATGTGAATATAAAATACGTGTCATCATTTATTTCTTCATAGAAATGAGATAGATTTACTATCTTTTAATTGGCATATTGTCAAACCAGGTTTTCATTTACAACTCACAGAAGCAGAATGGGGCAAAGATACCCCTTGCAATGTTTGCTGATTTATAGGATTCTGGTTTATTTTCTCTCATTATATTGTCTCTAGATTCTGAACCTGCAGCTCATATTAAACCAAATATTTCTCTAAGTAAATGAAATAATATTTATTTGATATTGATACTGTTTAGAATTAATTCAGCTAAAGATAGGCACAACTACTCTTAGGAAGTTACCACTCTGTGACTCATACTCTAACAAGAAAAGACCTACTTGGGTCCAATTAGGAATAATTAGTGTAAATAAATATTTTCAAAGAAGTGTAGTTACCATAATTATATAAATGTATCCTTCTAAAGAAGGATAAATATTAAAGTTCTCTTTAGTTTACTTCTAAGTAGATGTTAATACTAATTTTTAAACATGAAAAGAGCTGTTACATGCACCACCCTCCCCTCCCTACCTCTCACACACACACACACACACACACATACACAGATTCACAGTCTTCCAAATGAAAAGTCTGGACTTTTTTTTCAGTACTAGACAGAGAAATTTCACTTGCTCATAAATATCTTAAAGTAGACTTGCGTCTTTACTGTTAAATGGATATTGCTTACTGTTGGTCCACAGCTCAAGTGTGCTGACAGGAATTAGTGAAAAATGTGCTAGCATAGAAAATATCACACTTTTCAGTCTCAGAGTCACTAAAGGAAACAAAAGCCTTCTTTGGCCTTACTTTGTGGACGAGGACTTCAAATCCAAATAAGCATCATTAGACATAACGCCCTCTTATTATTTTCCCTTATGTAATAAGGGCATTTACACGCCAAGGTAGGAATTCCAATGTAGGAATAGGTTTGTAGGGAATGTTTTCCAATTCTTATGTCTCTTTTGAAAAACATATTGACTCTCGAAAAACAAATAGGTATCTGAAAGTGGCTGTCCCTATAGTATAAAAATAATTCCAAAGTTTAAAGCTGATAATTTTGAATTCAAAGTTGCGCAAAAGCCCTCTTTTGTGTATACACAATTGTGCACTCTGTAACCATTTGTTTTAATTGCAAAGTTTGCAAAGTCATATTTTATAACTCAGAAGCATATTTTATACCATATCATATAGGGAATGTCCCAGTTAAGCCATATTTCTTTAATGGCAGAACTTCAAATGTCATCTTGAGTTTCACAAAACCCTCTTTCTCTTCAGAAATAATTAGCTGAGGCAGAGTTTGTATGGCAATTAAAAACCACTTGCTTGCAGAAGCTTGTAGGCATTATGCAATTTTTTTATGCTACAAGTACATATGCGTATTCTTGCCTCTAGCTTAAATACAGTGAACATTGTAGTTGGTTGCACAGGAATTGTCTCAAGAACATTAAAGCAAGCCAAACACGATTGTATTCCAACTAAAATTGCTCTCTTTATACCGTGTATTGAAACTTGATAACTGTTGGTTATAAAATTCCTTTGATTTTCTGTAGGTAATAAAATACTTTGGCAATTACTATTGACAGTTCTGGATAATCTTGAAGGCTGCCTTGCCTGAAGAAGATGAGTGTTACAAATCACTCTACTGAAAGAGGGAAGAAGAGCAGCGGGCAGCAGACAGGTTTCAATTTCACAATGCTGATTATCTCATTCGCGATTCTATGCATGCCTAAATCTGAGAATCCCTCAAGCAGCTATATGGACTTCTACTTTTAAAATGCCTATTACGCTTTCATACTTTTTCCTGCTTCCTGAAGAGTGCCATTTCGCCAAGCTTAAATAGCAGAAAATTGCACTGCTTTTCCTCTGCCCATCTCCTCTATCTCTATTAACCTGCACAGGAACAAAGGAGTATGAGGGTCCAGCTATAGGTGGAGAAATAGGTTTGGAGTTGTTTTTCATTTACTGCCATGCATATTTTTGACTCACAAATTCATTTTCCACAATAACCTTCTTTTAATACCTCAGCAGATTATTAAAAATGCACTGTGTTTTCCCCCCAAACATATCTAAACGTGTGGGTCCTTGTTCAATCAATATGAGCACACTCTCACGCGCACATACGTTTTGCTATTTACAGCAACGCCAAATGAAAGTACATGGTTATTAGAATGTGTCTTGATTTAAATAAAAGTGATGAACATGAAGGTGGCCCAAATGAAATTCTTTCTGTTTCTGTGGGAAGAGAACAATAGGCTAGGAGCAGAAAAGAAAATGGTTGAAGCACCTGGTTCTAATGCTTGCAATAGGCCTTTATTAGATGTCATAGACAGAGTGATGCATTGCTCTGCGGACGACTTATAGCCCACGAATGTGGAGGTAAAATGGAGGACAAAGAGTTCTCTTAAAACAATAAGGTTAAACGGTCCTGTTA
>NC_069792.1:27262500-27282500 GCF_027406575.1 Nycticebus coucang | reverse complement strand
CTGGATTATGCAATTTTGATTTTAAAAAGACGAGATGGCATCCGAATCAAATGTGGTCAAAATAAGGCTCTTAGATGGGAAGTTGTCAAATTATATCCCTGTTTGCAATAATGCTTCCTGTACAGCAAATGTATTTTTAATTCCTTTCCACTAAGGTTTATACCTAGAAGTAATTCACACTGATTACTAAATAACCCCTATGAGTTGCTTTGTCTTTTGAATTTTAAAAAATACACTTGCCGAGAGCAATGAATTTCATAAACCAGCAGCTCTCATGCTTGATGAATCATTCTTATTTTATGCAGTGCTGTGTGATAGAGAACTGAGATAAAATATTCTATCCACAAGCTATTCAGTACAATTTATCATCAGCGGCTCACTAGTCCAGTGATAATACCTGGCTTGCAGATTGTAATGATCAGATTCTGTTTTTATTTCAAACAGGAGCAATTCTGAATACCAGAGTTTTTAATTTACATACATTAGTGAGGTTCAAATGTGGCAATAGCTACAAGCAAATTCACTTGCAAACTGAATGCTCGCCTTGCATAATGGGTTCCCTTTAGCAATTACTCACCAGTGAAGTACCCAGATAAAAATGAAAACAAAGAGAAAAAAGGAAAATCACGATACATACACCATAGTGTGGACTAGGATAATTACTGAACCACAGTGAAGGTCACGTTCATATCTGTTTTAGTAATGATTTTGTGTACCCTGCTTCTGTACTGAATTCCTAACACAATCTTCCTTTTATTCTATGATGCTATATTCTTTTTTATCTGGAAATTCTTAAGGTTTCAATACTAGCTTCCTATCAGAAAAAGATGGCAACACATTGCTAGTAACAGAAATGATTACTGATAACATCTTAAATACCTAAAATATAGAAGCATCTGCTAAATACACTAATCTTTCACACACAAGCGCACACACAGGCACACACACAAACCAAAACTCCACAAATTATACCAGGTCAAACATTTAGTAAAACCGACAGGCTTATAATAAAATACCTCTTATAGTTACATCACTTTTACACTGACCACAGTATTGAGCTTGAATTCCCAACAGCATCATTACTAGACATTTTCTGCCACCTTTCTAAATCTGAAAAGCTTCCTACATTTAGTGAAGATTAGGTAATGCTACATCCAATCAATAGTAGCTATCAATTCTATACCTTGTTCAGCAGAACAAGTTGATTAAAGTAAGTAAAAAGGCTGACTAAATATTGTTTAAAACGAGATGTTCCTTAAAACTAATCTGTAGTTTGGAGAAAATATACTACTCACACACAACAACAAACACTGAGGTTATGATGGACACAATAAGAGTTGCTCATCGGCCATTTTTATCCTATAATGTCATTGAAAAAACAGTACACAGGTCCAAGTGTAGAAGAGGAGTTTCATGTTCATCTTTGATTTTCAGAATTTGGACTGTTTATGACACGACCTTGTGGTTATATAAATGAAATATATAGGTTTATCAGCGGTTTGTAGGTTTGTAGGTTTGTATAGGTTTATCAGCAGTTTGTAGGTTTATTAGCAGTTTTCTAAAAACTACCCATTTATCAGAGAGACCAATAATATTTTAAAGAAAACGTCCCTGGAAAATGTCATTTCCAAATTCACGTATTAGGCCCAATGGAGTGAGTTTTCCATTTCCAAATCTGTGTAAAATCACTGATACTGCTCCTAGGATAAGCCACATTCATGAGCCATAGATGGGCTGAATATAGACAAAGTAGCTGGCCTGGCTGGTCTTATGTCTTACGGTGCCTGCCTAAACAGCACAGATGCTGTGGTTATAGTTTCTCTGGTTACCACCTGGCTAAGCAGCCCTAGATACGATCACTTTAAATCAGAGGGATTGGGTTTGGTTTTGTTTTGATTTTTTTCACCCAATGTTATCAATACACAGTCACACATTACCTATATTTGGCCAATGTTGGCTTTTGTTAGATAACATTCAATGAACCATTGTAGGGAGTCATATGAAAAAGATGGATAGGATGGAATTCAGAAAACAAAAATACAAAAACAACCTTCTATATTTGTCATACTTCACAGTGTGGTAAACAGTCTGTCCTTTCTCTCCTTAGTTATGGAAACATTATCAGGAGTAGTGGTAATAACTCTTCTTTTTTCCTAAGTTATACATTAGAAATTGGACACTTTACCTTTTCAAACCTACAAAGGGTTCTGGTTTGCAGACCCTCCAGGGCAGTGGGGTTAGACAATTACAGTTGATCTAGCCCTTCCGGGCAGTGCTGACCACAGAAGTGTTAGCATATCTGTGTACCATGCTGTTGCTCATCTTCACCACCCCAAAGCCCAGGTGAAAGCGTGGCGATCACGGGAATTAAGAATACAAGACCAATCCTGGCATACATTCAAAAGCCCCAAGGACAGGTCTTGATCTCAGCAGACAATTTATATCTCTAATAAAAGATCAAAAATATAGATTTTATTGCTACCCTAGAGAGTTTACCAGAAAGATACTTTCTTCAAGTTATACTATAATGAATAAATCCCAATTCCTATAAAATGTTAGTACATATCTATCTATCTCTATTGAAATGGCAATCAGCTATATCCTCTCTATTATAAAATAATAGAATGTCTATAAATATAACCTGCATAAAATAGTTATCTCACCTAAGCTGCATAAAGTGATAGAATTTCTATAAATGTCTATTTTTCAAAATCATTTTCATTATTTCTCAATATATCCTGTATGCTCAAATCAGTGGATTTGCTTGCCTACCCTACCCTAACTTTAAGATTTAGTCTCACAGGTGACAAGTCCATGATGATTTCCAAATTTTCTTTCTATAAATTAATGTTTTTCTCCTTTTCCTGTGGAAAACTGTCTAAGACGTTTGGCCTTCCGCAACCTATTCCTTTGACTTTTTTTTTTTTTCTCCAACACAGTACTTGTGATAAAACATCTGCTTTATCCATCTTAAATCAATTTTTGTGAGTGGAGAAAGGTGTGGGTCCAGTTTCAGTCTTTTACATGTGGATATCCAGTTCTCCCAACACCATTTATTGAATAGGGAGTCTTTCCCCCAAGGTATGTTCTCGTTTGGTTTATTGAAGATTAGGTGGTTGTAAGATGTTAGTTTCATTTCTTGGTTTTCTATTCAATTCCAAGTGTCTATGTCTCTATTTTTATGCCAGTACCATGCTGTCTTGAGGACTATGGCTTTGTAGTACAGCCTAAAATCTGGTATGCTGATGCCCCCAGCTTTATTTTTATTACTAAGAACTGCCTTAGCTATACGGGTTTTTTTCCGGTTCCATACAAAACACAGAATCATTTTTTCCAAATCTTGAAAGTACGATGTTGGTATTTTGATAGGAATGGCATGGAATAGGTAGATTGCTTTGGGAAGTATAGACATTTTAACAATGTTGATTCTTCCCATCCATGAGCATGGTATGTTCTTCCATTTGTTAATATCCTCTGCTATTTCCTTTCTGAGGATTTCATAGTTTTCTTTATAGAGGTCCTTCACCTCCTTTGTTAGGTATATTCCTAGGTATTTCATTTTCTTTAAAACTATGGTGAAGGGAATTGTGTCCTTAATTAGCTTCTCATCTTGACTGTTATTGGTGTATACAAAGGCTACTGACTTGTGGACATTGATTTTATATCCTGAAACATTACCGTATTTTTTGATGACTTCTAGGAGTCTTGTGGTTGAGTCTTTGGGATTCTCTAAGTATAAGATCATGTCATCAGCAAAGAGGGAGAGTTTGACCTCCTCTGCTCCCATTTGGATTCCCTTAAATTTCCTTGTCTTGCCTAATTGTATTGGCTAGAACTTTCAGCACTGTGTTGAATAGTAAAGGTGACAGGGGACAACCTTGTCTGGTTCCAGTTCTAAGAGGAAAACCTTTCAGTTTTCCTCCATTCAGTAAAATATTAGCTGTGGGTTTGTCATAGATAGCTTCAATCGTTTTCAGAAATGTGCCACCTATGCCTATACACTTCAGTGTTCTAATTAGAAAAGATGCTGGATTTTACCAAATGCTTTTTCCGCATCTATTGAGAGGATCATATATGATCTTTATTTTTGCCTCTGTTAATATGGTGGATAACGTTTATGGACTTGCATATGTTAAACCAGCCTTGCATCCCTGGGATGCAACCTACTTGATCATGATGTATGACTTTTTTGAGGATAAGCTGTAATCTATTGGCTAGGATTTTGAAAGCATAGGAAAAACACTGGAAGATATTGACCTGGGGAAAGACTTCATGAAGAAGACTGCCATGGCAATTGCAACAACAACAAAAATAAACAAATAGGACTTAATTAAACTGAAAAGCTTCTGTATAGCCAAAGAGACAACAACCAAAGCAAAGAGACAACCTACACAATGGGAAAATATATTTGCATATTTTGAATCAGACAAAAGCTTTATAACTAGGATCTATAGAGAACTCAAATTAATCCACATTAAAAAAGCCAACAATCCCATACATCAATGGGCAAGAGACATGAATAGAAACTTCTCTAAAGACGACAGACGAATGGCTAACATATGACAATGTTCATCATCCCTATATATTAGAGAAATGCAAATCAAAACCACCCTGAGATACCGTCTAACCCCAGTGAGAATGGCCCATATCACAAAATCTCAAAACTGCAGATGCTGGCGTGGATCTGGAGAGAAGGGAACACTTTTACCACTGCTGGTGGGACTGCAAACTAGTACAACCTTTCTGGAAGGAAGTATGGAGAAACCTCAAAGCACTCAAGCTAGACCTCCCATTTGATCCTGCAATCCCATTACTGGGCATCTACCCAGAAGGAAAAAAATCCTTTTATCATAAGGACACCTGTACTAGACTGTTTACTGCAGCTCAATTTACAATCACCAAAATGTGGAAACAGCCTAAATGCCCACAAACCCAGGAATGGATTAACAAGCTGTGGTATATGTATACTATGGAATACTACTCAGCTATTAAAAAAAAATGGAGACTTTACATCCTTCGTATTAACCTGGATGGAAGTGGAAGACATTATTCTTAGTAAAACATCACAAGAATGGAGAAGCATGAATCCTATGTACTCAATTTTGATATGAGGACAATGACAATTAAGGTCATGGGGGGAGGGAAGCAGAGAGAGGGAAGGAGGGAGGGGGATAGGGCCTTGGTGTGTGTCACACCTTCTGGGGGCAAGACATGATTGCAAGAGGGACTTTACCTAACAAATGCAATCAGTGCGACCTGGCTTATTGTACCCTCAATGAATCCCCAACAATAAAAAAAAAAAATCTGCTTTAACAGTTTTCACAATGGTACTTAGAATAACCCTTAGTTTGCATTTCATGAAAATCAAATGATAAACCTATAACTAACAAAACAAGCAAGGATTAAACAACCTGGGGGAGTTTAGACGACAGAGACTAGTCCATCACTTTAAATATCTGAATCACTTTTTGTTTCAGTAAAGATGGGGTCTAGCTATGTTGTCTAGGCTAAAGTGCAGTGGCTATTCACCGGCATGATCTGCAGCCTCAAACACCTGTCCTAAAGTGATGCTCCTGATCGTACTGCCTCAGCTTCCTGTGTAGCTGGGACTACAGGCAGTACCCCAACCCATGCTGGCTGAATACTGGAATCATCTTTGTTATGAAGATCAAGAAAACTTAAAACTAACATAGCTATTCTTTTCCATGGTAACTGTTAATATTTTACTTTTTTTCCTACATTGTCAGATGAAAGGAAGCCTTTAGTTTCCAAATTCAGATTTTCATTGCTTTTTATGTAATCATTTGTCCTTCTATTATCAGGTGTAATAACAGTGGAGAAATAAGGAATGAAACAGGTGGGGTTGCATCTTGTCTTCCATTTTCCCTGGGACTTGAGGAAACTACTTCTGTGATTGCTCCTGGAGGAAGCTGCTACTTTGTACTTGAGTCTCTCCTAGCACGCTGATGTCTGGTCCAGAGACCATTTGATTGTGTAAATGTCTACTGCAATGGCCTTCGACTGGGGAGAGGATTGATTTGTCCGGTACAGAAAATAATGGCAGGCCAGCCATTTTCTCTGTCTCCTTCCATTTTAATTAGGCTTAAAGAATTTTGACAGGATTTTTTTGCTAGTTACATAATCATGTAAAATATATTAAAAGACTATCTTTCAGCAAAACTATGAGCCTACATTTAATTTTTTTTTTTTTTAGTGGATCATTTATACTTAAGTTAAACCAGAAATTTGTTGGGTTTTTGTTTGTTTGTTTTTGAAACAGAGTCTCACTTTGTCACCCTCGGTAGACTGCCGTGGCATCATAACTCACAGCAACCTCAAACTCTTGAGCTTAAGCAATTCTTCTGCTTCAGCCTCCCAAGTAGCAGGGACTACAGGCACCTGCCACAATGCCTGGCTATTTTTAAGAGACGGGGCTTGCTCTTGCTAAGGCTGGTCTTGAACCTATGAGCTCAGGTGATTCACCTGCCTCAGCCTTCCAGAGTGCTAGGATTACAGGTGTGAGCCACCGTGGCCAGCCCAGAAATTTTTTTCTTTTCTTTTTTTTTTTGGTAGAGACAGAGTCTCACTTATCGCCCTCCATAGAGTGCTTTGGTTTCACAGCTCACAGCAACCTCCAACTCCTGGGCTTAGGTGATTCTCTTGCCTCAGCCTTCAGAGTAGCTGGGACTACAGATGCCCGCCACAATGCCTCGCTGTTTTTTTTTGTTGCAGTTTGGCCAGGGCCGGGTTTGAACCCGCCAACCTCGGTATATGGGGCCAGCTCCCTACCCACTGAGCCACAGGCGCCGCCCAGAAATTTGGTTCTTAAAAAGGAAAAAAAAAAATGAGGAGGATTGAGCTTTCAAAAGAGAGAACTTTGGTCTCATGCGTAGAACCCATTTCCAGTTAGGGAAGAGAGGAGTTACAGTTCACTGTTCTGTTTCCATTGCTGTTCACAGGCTCTACAAATTGTAACAACAGGAGGATGTGTGGCCACCGAGTAAAAGAAATGTGTGGCTATATATGAAAGAGGTATCTCCAAAGTACGTTTTCCAGGTTCTGTATGTGTGACCCTCTTTTCACATGTGAGATGTATGAGAACCTAACAACAAAGTCTCACACATAAAGTACCTGAACAGCAACAACAAAAAACTCTGTATAATTTCCACTGAAAAATTTGAAAATTCGTGCATTAATCTTAATAGGGCTGTAGAAAATTCTAACCTTTCAACTATTGTAGTACAAAAGTATTTCCAACTCAAAAAATTATTTATAAAATTAATAAAAAGAGATTTGATTCTTTCCATGACAATTTCAATTCCATGTAAGTATTTACAGCTGAACCATAAACTTTTAAAATGATGTACTTTTAATAGAAGAGAGACATCACTATAATGGAGGAAAAGTTCTGTTAAGATAAAATACTTAAAATGCTGGTTAGGTTTATGACCCAGTGGGCATCGGGTCAGGTTTTCCTATTCAAGAGGATCAATTTTAAGTGAAGTACATTAATTACTTCAAGAGTGACTTTTAAAGAGCTTCCCTAATCTAAGTAGTCTTAAGACTCCTAAGTCATACATATCACCCCTATTTTTCTCCTAATTTATTGGTTTATTTAAGTGTGCAGTTGATTCTTCCCTAATGTTGATCTTAATATTAGTACCATGATTATTGTTTAAAAAAAAGATAGAAGGGGGAAAGGAAAAATAAAAAGAGATGAAAAGAAAAGAAAAGGAATGAAAAAGAGAAAGGAACACAATGAAATTCCAGGCAACCTCTTTTTAATAACCCTTTATATGACTATTTCTTTAAATGAGTCCACCAAAAATGCCAATTATACTAAATTGTGTTTGGGGGCTTCTCATCTTAGTAAAGGCATTCTACTGTAAAATCATTTTTACAGTAGCCAATATACTCCCCTCCAAATTCATCTGTTGAACTTACAGAAGGCTAAAAGCACATCAATGTACGTTTCGGAAAACAAGTGTACTTTTTAAAGATTGGACTTTTCATGGAAGACTTCATTCTGTTTATAATTTGCAATCAAATAGAGATTTTTAATGTCAAAATAATTTCTTTCACTTTTAATAACTGGTCTTGCAGTAAGAAAAATCTCTTTAAGAATTATTTGATAAATCAACACATATGCAGATTCATATGGAATGATTTAAAATAATTTTACATACACGTATTTGAGAAAATCTGTATATATGCTACCTTCAATATTGCTTTTTTTTTCTTGTTCTTTTTCTTAAAGGCTATCCCCACTTCATACCTAATAAAAGGCAGAGGAAACTAAACATGTTCCTTGGGAGGTAACTATAATCCCTTCTCATTCTGTGCCCCATTCTATGCTCCACATGAGTTGGAAGCAGTGGAATAATGCCCATTGTTATTGTACGGTGACAGTGTCCTGCCAGTCTGGACAAGTTATTAGGTCAGACACGAACTTCCTCAGTAGAAAAATGATGTGTTCTCCTTTGTGCTCTCTTCAGTAATGGCTGGAGTCAGTGCTAATTAAGGCCCTGCGGCAATGTGGTTTCAGAGAGGTCAGGGACTTCTCTCTGACACCTAAACAGTGCTCAACTCAAAGGAACTGCCCCTAATCTGAAATGATGTGATGGAGAGCTGGCCTTTCAGATTCACCGTATATTTAAAGGAAAATGACAGTTAATGGCAGGGGTGTCAAAAAAGAGCAGATGGAGAAGCTAGGAAAAATGTCACTCTGTGGTTAAGTTTACCTGCAATTAGTTACTCTACTTAAGAACCCGTGGACAATAGAGCCCTGGGCACCTTGTTACAACTTTGGTATTGCTAACATGCTCTAACGAAGAAATCTGCATCACACAGCTCCCTGGGATAAATAACTTCCGACAAGCCAAAGCACTGTTTGCTTAAGGTTCTTTCCAGCGTTAGACCCTCCTTTCACCAAGAAACATGTCATCAGGTCCAGTGGTCTTCCAGAATGATGACACCATGCTCTATATTAGTGGTTGTATTAATAATGCCACAAATAATGAATTTTTTAAAAAAGAGAGAACACTTTGTTAAATTTCTTATTGAGAATAAAATATTGTGGTAATTAATCTTGCAGTCATTTGCTTTGGCCCCTTGAGGCACAAAACTTGAGAAACTGAAGCAATATTCAAAAGAGAACCAAGATTTATTGTCAGTTAGTTTTAATAGACACCTGCACAGCTTACTAATTACTTCAAAACTGTAAAGTCTGTTGGCACAAATCCATTCCTTGCCTTTTTTTTTTACCCGTCCCCACCAACGGCACCCCAGTGACGCACCTGCGTGCCGTGAACTGACACTGTGTCTATCTCAGGATTTCTTGTTGCTCTGACATTATAGAATCACTTTCCACAATACAACAGCTGAGGTTCAACCAGAGCTTAGGTTTTGGAAGTGTTTGATTCTAAAAACTTCTTCCACAGCCAATGTGTGTACAAAGTTACTACCTTTGTAACTAAGCCCCCAAATCCCTTGAAAAAATACAATTCAAATTTGAAAATTATATCTGTGGACTTAAAAGTTTCATAGCTGTATAGTAACAAGTAACAGGTAAACATTAAGATCCTGATGCACATTCATACACCATGTTCTATATATTCAGGGGTATAAGGTTTGTGTGCAAAAGATAAATGTTTCCTAATATAAATGTGTAACTTGAATACATATTGAATCTTGTATATTGTAATATCCATGCAAAATACTACTACACATAGGATTTTAGAGGTTAGAGATAATATATGCCACAACATTCACTTTACAGGCAATCCCGAGATGTTATGTGATTCTACCCAGGCAATAGTAAGACTAAGATTAAAATCCTGTTTCCTACATTCTCATAGAGTGTAGTGATTTTTCTTCCTTACTCTGCCACCCTGTACTTCTCAAATAAGTTCAGTACTTTATGCAAAGAATGAAATGTCCCAACAATGAAATGTAGTAAAGATAGCTGGACATAAAATATGTCCTCTAATTTACGTAGATATGGTATTAATATTACCTATAAATACATTACTAAACCATACATAAATGTCACCATTTATCTAAACAAGTTTCTACACTAAAATATAAACTCTTTACTATAAAACATAAGAATTCTAGAGGTTTCCCCCCAAATTTACTTAAACAGATCAGACTAATGTTTTTCTTTGAAAAATCTAATGTTGCCGGCCGCCACATAAGCTGTGAAGGTGTGTGGCAGACACACAAAGGGGCCAGATTCAGCAGTGCTAGAAAGAATTTACTAGAGTATGATTCTTACAACTCTTAACATTCAGAAAATTGCCTAGATCACAAAAAAAGACCCCACTAAGTAGTAAGGAAAAGACTTACATTTGCTCAAAGAGAATGTTGAGAATCTTTTGTGCTATTTTTAACCAGTTTTTCATTCTGTTTCTGATTTTCTTCCTTCCTTCCTTCCCTCCTTCCCTCCCTCCCTTCCTTCCTTCCTTCTTTCCTTTTTTTTTTTTTTTTTTTGCAATTTGGAATGAAATGTTAAGCAAAAGAACTTATCTAGAGTTTTCTGCTTTAATTCTAGTAAGAAACAATATACCAAAAAGAAAACTGCAAGGCATAGGCCTCCCGGCCCCTTTAAAAATTCTTCTCTGGTTGAGTGGCTGTTACTCAACCAAGGCAGACCCCAGCAATACATTCTCCTGTGCTCACGCTAGGCTGGCTGGGTGGAAACTCAAACTTTGCCCCTGGGAACCTAAAAGGTAGCGAGCTTCTATAACTGAATTATTACAACTTGGGAATTATGCTGCTGGATTTAAAATGGGGCTGTCTTTTACATTCAAAAAAAAAAATGTATGTATTGTTTAAAAATATCAATAGTCAAGAGTAAGATAAATAATGATACTGGTTCAACAAGTCCCCAAAACTTGGAGCCAGAGATTTTATTCTTTTCAAAGAAGCTCAAACTTGATTCATTAGTAGAGAATTAAATCATGTCAGTGCTTTCATTTTAAACATTATCATCAAAGTTTTATGTCAATCTAACATTTCCTTATGTAAAGAATTTTGAAAAAAATGTAATGGTTCAAAAAGGACTTCATTTTGTCTTTTTCTTTAAATTTAAGTAGTTTGTTAACCTTTCAATAGTATCATTAATAATAATAATGGTGCTGCTTGATAACAATTAGTGTTACATGATTTATGTTAGATAAAAACCCTAGCTCCATCAGTTCTCCAATGTATGACTTTGTTAGATTATTTAGTATCCCAGTTTCTTAGGATGAAAATCACAGATAGAAATAACTTTTTCCTCAGTTTGGCTGTGATAAAGTTAAATGAATTAACACATTTAAAGTATGTCACTGTGCCTGACACAGATTAAGCAATCAATAATTACTATTATTAGACAAAGTTGTGAACCTCTTTTATTATAAACTGTACACTCTCAACCACTTATTATATATGAACAATTCATAAAAATACATTCAGATATATAGAACAACTTTTCCAGGCCTTTCAATGTTCAAATATATATAAGTATCAATAGAACAACTCACATATTTTGACATAAATAGGAAAGTAATGAGAAAGAGAATCATTTAGAAGTTGCTGCCATGTCACATGAAATCAAGTCTGAAAAAAAATCAAGCAAATATTACACATTTTAAGTAAAATTCAAATACCCATTTAAACAGCAGACTAATATCTCAGAAGATGCAGTTGTGCCTTAAAATTTGAAAAATTATTTTTTTAAATGCATATGCATATGTATTTACATATTTATATGGTAGGCTACAAAGGCACTGATGGAACAGAGTATTATTTCTAAAACCATTTAACACTATTTTCAGTTCCACTAATAGCACAGAAATTAAACTTTCAAAACCCTACACAAACAAGTCAAGATAATTCAGACCTCAAATCCACAAATTAAAATGGAGATTTGGTAATTATCTAACTAATTTGATTAATGGAGATGAATAAACTAGATAATTTTGTCCCATAGATCTATGTTGATCCTGAAATGATGACTTGGACTGTATAAATCAATTTAAACTGGTTAAATCCTAAATGTACTGTCTTCACAGCATAAAGTGAAAATGAGATTCTGCAGTCATTTAGTTATCTTTATTAATGCAGAAAGCTAAAAACAATTGTGTGCTATGATACACACATATTTATTTCCTGACAAAATATTGTTTTCTCATAACACAGATATAGTCTAAGGCTCACTCATTATCTTTGGTAATTTTGCTCTATGATTCCCCATTAGAGCACTTCATACAAATGTTTCTTTCAAATTGCTCTATTATGTTGTAATCAAAAGACGGAATTTAGCCAAAATGTTTGTTTACCATCTTGTAGACAGTCAAAACAATCTGTTGGTGCACTCTTCGATATTAATTCCCACTCATCCAGGAGTGGATTTTGGCCAAAACGCTTGATTGCTCTTTTGAGGACTTTTACAATCATATGTTAGTTTAGTCTGACATGAGCCAACAGCAACACAATAATGGAAGTCACTTACTATCAGCCAGCTGATTTCTTTGTCTACCACATAATGACAAATAAATACACTGGTTGTAAATTTTCCAGAATACCAAATAACACACTGGTGTGAAATAAATGTTTTCATGAATTATTTTATTTATTAGAGTATCCAATTTAATCATCAAGGCAAAGCTGACAGTAAACTAAAATAATCTGATCAGTTCAATCAAAAACTGAGCAGCTCAGTAGTCAAGATCAGGTTAAACAATTTATTTCGTATGGTCCAGACTCCAGATCCTCACTTTGAATATTTTCTTTTTTCTTTTGTATATAAAGAACCAAAAATCTGGCTCTTCATACTAAAATGGGGATTATTTGATATGATATTGTATAGATCTCATAATAGGTGACTGAAGCAGCAATGATTTGAGAGAAACTCAGTTTTCAACTAGTCCATTGGCCTATGTCTCCAAATAGTCAAAGACAGCATTTTGATGTCTAGGTTCTACTTGACCAGAACTAACCAGAAGACCATTAGTGTTAATCCATCAGAATCCCTACTGTAAACTGAACAGCATGGAAGAAATATGAGAAGCAGGAAACACAGTAAAAATTATTGGAATATAGACTGAGAGCCAAGAGGCAAGATCAGAAGAAATAAATTAATAATCAACAACAAAATTCAATATGCAATTGAGTGCCAAGTTATATGATACAGCAAGATCACAGATGAGGGATGTTTAACAATATGGCTGAGGTCTTGAGGAATGTGAAAGGAAAGATAGTCAATAAAAAGATACAGAGAATTGCTAAGGAAAGGAGAAATGGTGAGTCTGGAAATACAGACAACATTCAGTGAAGATGAGGAGAAGATTGTGAGCATGTGTTTCATGTTGGGAAGAAAGTAAGGAAGAAATAAGGTTTTCTAACTAGAGACAACCATGTTACTGTCATCCAGCCTAACATCTTCCCTTACTAATAAGGGTCCACACTCCTTTGGTCGCCTTGATTTCTGATAGCTACCATTTGAGTAATTGTCAGGCAAGTTATTTAGCTTGAAAGTATTCTTCTTAATTTCTTCATTCCCAAAATGAGGAACAGGATGGTACCACTTGCTTACCATTACTATAAGGAATGGTTGAGCTTATACATGTAAAGTACTTAGAACAGTGATTGACATGTAGAGATTGGTAAAGGCCTGCTATCATCAATATCATCATCAATTCTCTTTTTCTAAGCCTGGTTCATGGTTTCCATATTCTTTTCCAATTTTGCTTCCTCATCACGTGTCCTGTGTCTCAACCAAACTGTGCTACTGACCTCTCCAGCACATCCTGTAGTTTTCAGACTTGCAGAATTTGCTTACCATGTTTTACTTCATCTGGAATATCATTACCTAATCATTTTCCTCTTCTCCTTTGAAAACCTGCCCGTATTCCAAGGTTCTTTTATCCTGTAGTAATCTACTTTGTTTTAGATTTATATATTAGCTACTTTGCCTAGGTTCTTATAACCCTGTTTTTATTCATCTTGTAACACTTGATCACATTCAACCCATTCTACCCTTAAACCATAAACTGGAATGCAAACACTTTTTTGTTATTGTTGTTGTTGGGGACTCATATAATAGTATGCCAATAAGAAGTCATTAAATCTTTGCTGAATCTAAAACAATATGAAAGAGTTAAAACATGGGATATATACATGTAATAGACATTTCTACACAGTGATTTTGTTACTTATAAGAAAAGAAAATGTATAACCCTGAGTTTACAGATCTGACTACCCACAGAGATTTGATCTCCCTAGAAAATGACAGCAATAATTTCCACCTTTGGAAACTCAATTGTTGGATTTTTTTTTTTCTTTTTTACATTTTGTAATAATGACTTAATTTTTACATGTTAAGTAAAAACTGGAGCTCAGTGGTTCATGCCTGTAATTCTAGTACTCTAGAAGGCTGAGATAGGAGTATAGCTTGATTTCAGGAGTTTGAGACCAGCCTGAACAAAAGCAAGACCCCATCTCTACTAAAATTAGAAAAACTTAGCTAGATGTGGTAGCACACCTGTAGTTCCAGCTTCTTGCGAGGTTGAGGTGGAAGGACAGCTTGAGCCCATAAGTCTGAGGCTACAGTGAGCTATGATGACACCATAGCATTCTAATCTGGGTGACAGAGGGAGTCTTTGCTTCAATCAATCAATCAATCAATAAAGATGAAAACTTGGCTGGGAGTATAAAATATTATATATATTTCTTATTTTGGAAGGCTTAGTTATCAGGAGATATTATTTTAATATCTCCTATTACATACTACAGATTCTATTAAAATATCAACACTTAAAATTTGACACATTTGATGATGTATCTACTATTTACTGTATCACATTACTTTGTGTCTTACGAAAGCTGGTAGCCTCAAAAAATTTTTCCTTGGATTACATGTTTTAGGCTCACAACCATCTCTTTATCTCAAATATCCAAAAAGGAAAATCCATAGTCATGATGTCAAACCATCTATCAGAGACTCCACATGAAACTATCCTGTATATTGTTAGTAGTTCTCCCAGATAAAGAGGACAGCTAGTGGAGGAAAGAGAAGAGAATGACAAAGAGAATTCTGTCTTTAATTTTTGATAATCTGGGGATGATTGCAGAAACGGTTTCTATTTTTTTTAGTTCTGTCACAAAATGTTCTTTCCCTATAAAATATTAATTTCTATAATATAGTTATAAGATGAATTCTAGAGCCAGACTGCTTTTCAAGTGCAGCTCTATTACTAGGATAATGAAACCGTGTAAACTTGTAAATAAACTTGACCTCTCTAAAAATCAGTTTTCTCGTCTGTAAAATAGGCACAATAATCATACCTGTATCATAGGACTGTCGAGAGAATTACAGGGGCTGAGGAAATCAAGAACAGATAAATATTTGCTTTTGTAGTTATACTCAGTGAGCTAATGCATATTCAGAGTTAAAATCTAAATTGACTTCCTGGTAACAGATAACCAGTTTACTAGCAAAGAACATAATGCAAAGAAATTAGAGAACGTTCAAGCCAAACAACCATTCACATCTAAACTATCCACATCATTGAGAAAAACATGCCATCGTAGTCTAACTTCTTTGAATAATTGCCTCAATTCCTCACCTCACTTGGCATCTACAGACAAGGTTTTAATGTCCAGTATCCACTGAAAGTCTTTGTATTTCAAATAAAAATAATAGCTGCCGTCAAGTATGTTAATGTCTATAATCATTGTAATTTTTGTAAATTATAACTGTCAGTAGTCACAAACCTACCCAATGAAAACATAAGGTAACAATTTAGCCTTTATATTACTATTCTCAGAAAAGAAGAGCCACTTGTAGGAAACTTAAGTAGGAAGGCAAATTTATAACATTTATTCTAAAAATAGAGGTCCCCCCCATGGAATTATTTTTAAGGTAATATTTGCTGCCAAACACAGCCAAAATTTTACTACTGTTTTCAATTTCCGTTATAGGGTAAAGATCTACAATGCTACTTTAGTTTTCATAGACAACATTTAAAGAATATATTCAAAATATCTAGAATGTCATAAAATCGTTTTCACTAATATTCAGACTTTCAACTGTGTTGCTGCCCCATATGAATAAAGTTCATTTGACTCAGTACAGGAAGGCTTCATAAACATTACAATTTTCTTCGTTACAGAAAATTACTCTGAAAGGATATACCTTTGCATTATAAATTTATGTAAAAAAAATTGCATTTTTGGCCCCGATGATTAAAAGTGTCTTAGCCTGGATTTATATAGTTTATTAAAATGTTATCAGGTATATCTTAGGTTAAAAGATGGCATCAAAATTAAACATTTGCATTTATTAGAAATGAAGAGATCTAATTAATATTTAATGTGGGTTGTGTATTTCAGTTTTATTTTGTGGAACTTTGTAATTTTAATGACATGAAATCTGATCAAGGAAAAGAATATGAAAAATATAAAAAATAATAAAAGACTATAAAAGCCTAATTAGAATATGTATTGCCACTTTCTATTAAGATACTAATAATCTGGGGGGGTGGGAAGTAGGTGCTAAAGCATAAACATCAAAATTCACATGAAAAAAATTTTTTTAATTTTCAGAGGAATATTTCTCATTATGCCTAAGAATGGACCTTTGAAGGATGCTTGTTTTTGTTAATTACAGGCTGCTTGGATGTTTAAATAAGTCATAGACTTTAAGTCTAAAGGTAACCCTGCAGTGTTCCTGCTATATATTCTAACTGTCCTCAAAATAATTACAGAGTGGCGCTTGACTGTCATTCATGGGTATCTATTCCATTGTTTGAGGAGAAAAAGAAAATGGCGGCCCACACATTAGCACATCACCCATGGCTGCAGCAATGACAAGACAGATTAGGATGTATATTAAATCTCACACATGACTGCCTTTCTGTATCAGGTAAAAAAAATACTTGCTCTTACATACATTAGGGACCAGTGTTGGTTTGACATCTACATTAATATTGACAGCATATCAACATTTTTTTTACATTTACTGAGTCAATAACTAGTCTAAACCTAGTAAAACTTAGATAACAAAAATGAAAAAAAAATATTTAGCAGGCAGCCTTATTTGCTCCTATCTAAAAAAATATTTAACCCTCAAATAACACTAGGCTTTTATGAATTATCAATCCTAGAGCAATATGTCAACCAGCATACACAGCTGTGACTTGGCAATCTAATCTCATTTGTCAAACAAGAAATTTGGTAGATAAAGAATAGTTCTAGAAAAAGAAACTCCCGCACAGAGAATAACATAAATATTATATGTATAGGAGACTGATTATTTTAAAAAGCTGGATTACCACCATTACATTACTTCATCTTTAATACATTATTTTCACAGACAAGAGGAAATTGCTAGGTAGTAATTCTGCCTCAAAATAACCACAGATGAAAATGTACATAAAGCTTACAAAAATGGAAAATACCCAGTTGCTTAATTTATTTGAGATTTTTAAAAACATATTTATTTGTGTTTATCATGTTAAGAATTGGAAGCCCTATGTGAATTGGGTTAGAAAAGTAATGGCATTATTTACTTTGTTTTAAAATATTACCAAACTAAAAAAATAAAAGCCCATCTTTATTTCAAGGTAATTCTCGGTTTCATTAATAATTAAAGGTTGTTTTCCAATGAGGGCTATTTTATACTCTGCTTTGAAACATGTTAGCTTTACTATTACCCTCAAAGATACTATAATGCTTTTAAAGTACACACATATTTTATATACATTATACAAGAAGCTGCAGAAATGCAACATTCATTTTTTTCCTAGCCTCACAGTATCACTGAATAGGGAGAGATACAAAGAAATCAATACAGGCTGTTTTTACAAAAAGAAAACAACACTAAGACCTGTTATTCTTCCAAAGCTTATATTCAAATGCTAAGTATTTCAATTTTAGTAATTAAGCTATAGTTGGAAGCATTCTGGAGCATCAAAATTCAGGAGAAACAAAACCACAAAACAACCAAGCAAAGTTCTTTTTCTTTTAAATGCATCCTGCAATAACACTTCAAATGCTGTTCATCTCCAAAGTCACACAAGCTTTCATTAAAACATGCCTTTGATAAAAGACTACCTTTCTCCCTTTTCCAGCACTCTTTGGAAGATGATTCAGGTTAAAATGATGTTCTTAGTAATAATTATCTCTATAAGATCCATGCTATCATTTATGTAAGTCCTTGAAAATGATGCCATTTCGTGAGGCCATGACAAAATTGCATCCATGATTATGAGCTCTTCCATCAGGCAACCCCACAAGTAAACAATGGCAGGAATAAGAGGCCTTTCTATGCTCTTCTGCTAATGCTGTGCTGGCCTCTTGTAGTGAGACATATATAAAAGAAAAGATGTAGAGACATGCCTGGCATAGAAAAGTAATTTGTGCTCTAGTGCTTGAGATGTTTATAGCATTTAAGCTGACTAATTAATATCTACAGAGTTCCTGAAAAAGTTACAGGATCATTTTAACAAGTAATGAAACTATCATGATTATCAGAGACGTACTCTGTCCTTCAGCAAGAGACATTTTTATGCTCAACAAAGTCATGTGAAATTAACTGTTTTTATAAACTGATGGTCTTTAGGACAATGGCCTGTACTTTTTAATTTCCTTTTTGGCAGTACATCATGCCGAATGCCAGCAGTGTCCATAGTCTTCATTAGGAGTTGTCTGATACTGTTAGGATGTTTTTTACAGATATCCAGTTGTTTCCCAATATTATAAATGGAAAGCAGAGGTACAGAAAGATAAAAATTTAATATACCAAATCAAGGGAAAATGAATCTATATCAAATTCCAAGATTAAAAATTTAAGGCTTATTTTTTCCATCTTCACTGCATTGCTATCTTTAAACAGCAATGTAATCTTTAAATATTCTCACAGAAAACATCTTTTGTTCCTAAACCTTATTCTTAACAAGGGGTAAGTGATGCCCCATTTATAACATTTTCAATTCATAGAGTCCACATGTGGCTATGTACTAGCATAGCCAGACAGAGTGTACATTTCAAAAAAAACTAAACCTCATAAATCTCCAGAATTTCCTCACATCTATTATGTTTACCTTCAGCTGCTGATGAGCCTGTTGGGCTCTGTACAGAGGAAATTACAAGCGCTCCAGAAGATTTGGCAAGAAGATGCTAGAAGAAACAATGGGCAAAAGAAAAAAAAAAAAAAGAAGATTCTTAACTGAAGCATCATATCATATCCAGCTTTGGCTACCATTTACATATTTGAGATTACAGCTAGTAAAATGGAAATTCCATTGAAATGGAATAAATTGTTTTCTGAAATCCCTATCTGATTACTGCTGGTGATGTCTGAAATTAAACATGTTAAGATACACTCAATATACTTTATGGAATTCAATTGAAGGCTGATGTTCTTACTGAAAATCTGTCTGTTTATACAGTTTTCCAACTAGGAACCAATGTACTTACATCCACCTACACTTTTACTCCCAGCCTTGTGATCACTTTCCTATTAATCTATATTACCAAACAAGTCCCTCTTTACTTAATAGATGTTGGAGGCTGTTGTAACAGCTGTTAACTAATAAGGAAATGCCAGTAGAAATATTTTATAGTCACACGTTTAAACATCAGTGGAAATTTGCTTATAGTTGATGCCAAGGGAAATGCTTACATTTTAGGCATATCCTGCATAGTGATAAAAAATTAATAGGTCAAAAAACCCTCTACTCAAATTATGAATACACAATGCCAAAACAATCAAATTAAAAGTAAAAAACAGCTTAACAACCAGGCTTAAATTTTTTCTTGACTCATTATAAATATCAATTTTTCTACCAAGTTCATTGGTTATTTTGTCATTTTGAACACAAAGTCCTGTAATCCACATAAGAAAATGGTCTTAAAAAGAACTTGAATTACTCTTGTATTGAAAGGAGACTTTATATTCTTAGTTTAAGTAGATAATCACTATTTGCTATTATAGTTTATTGATTCAAAGATAA
>NC_069792.1:27187500-27257500 GCF_027406575.1 Nycticebus coucang | reverse complement strand
GGAATTAAAAATGGTACCAATAAAAGGAGCAAGGGCTATTTAACAACACATTCCTTGTGTCTCAAATCTGCACCGTCTAGCACAGAACCTCGTTTCTTGTCACTCTGCTGTGTTAAGAACAGCAGGCCACAGCCATTCAGGCTGCCCCATCAACTGTGAGTTTTAATTTGAGCCATTTTCACATTAAAAAAAAAAAATAAAAAACCTTACTTTTTCCGCTAACCCATCTTCGCCCTGTGTTGCACCACCTAAAGCTTTCAGGCCATGCTCTACTCCAGAGCAAGCCAAGCATATCAAGTGTGCCTGCAACACTCACAGGCTAATGAACAACGTACAAAAACAAAAGCAACAGCAAGGCTCCTATTATCTGATCTTCCGTAAAACACAAAACTGCTTTCTCTGGTGCAGAGGAAGTGCCAGGAAGCCTGCAGGTGTGAGCTGGTTAAAAGAAAAGGCTTGGGCTAAATAGATTCTTTGACTGTCAGGGATTAGAGTCATGGCACTAGTGGTAACACACATCTTTTCCTTTAATTTACAAAATTTTCTCACGAGTCTGCAAGAGTTCACCCCATCAGGGGCTTTCGGAGGCCATTGAAATGTCTTAAGTTTTAATTAAGTTGGAGTTGTCAGAAGAAAGCTTTTTTGGCACAGAGTCAGGGTCATTAATTACTGCTATCTTTGTTTCTTTCTTTAAAGGGAACTCTGCTGACTTGTTGGGTTCCTTACCCAGCCTACATTTTCTCTCCTCCCATTCCCATTCACTTCCAAGTGGGACTTGATTAAGCAGTTTACCAATTACTTCCATCAGTTCTAGGTACAAAGCATTTATACAATCTTAAACCATAAAAAAAAAATTCTCACTAGTGGTGTGGGGTATAGTGCTAATAATAAATTTGTCTAGTAAGTTATCAAGAAGTCAAATTCTTACATGGATTTTTTTACATTTAAATATAACTGTCTTCACACTTTTCACATCATTATCTATTCAACACACTTTTTCATATTCTCACAGCCTATGACCTTGCTTTATATGAAATGCTAATCAATTTTAAAATTATTTGCCTTACCCAATGGCATATAATTCTAGCTGGAAATATCCAATTTGTGCCTGTTATCTCTTAAGTCAGGCAAATAATTCTTATAGTTCCCAGATAAAATTGGCTGCCAATCACTGATTTTTTTTTAAAGTAAAAATGATTAATGTAAAAAAGCAAAACTTCTAGGTAGTTTGTTAATACGTTTCAGATATCACTAAAATAAAGCCATTTCTATTTGGACTATGTACATGTAACACTAAGAATCTTTTAAAATTATGATGATCTTGTGAAAATATTTCAAAATTCTAAAATGCTGACGACCTCAAAATGTGTTATATTCAATTATGTTTGTAAAATCAGAAAATCATATTGTTTTTTAAAAATTCTGATTTTTATGAGAACGTATACTATTTTGAGATAATTTGCCTTGAAGCATCTCCTTTACTGAATAATTATCTCAAAAATCAGGAAACAAAAATAGAGTAAACTTGAATCAGGACATATGTATTGCTGTCTGCCAGTAAAACTGCAGTTAGTCTTTGAACTTAATAACATCTATTTTCAAATATGAATAAAATGGATGGGAAAAAATGTACAGACCTGGGCAAATCCAATTACCAAAATCTTTCATTTTTTTCCCTGATGAGCATGTCACTTCAAAATATTTTTTTTCCCCAGTAATCTCATAATCACCTGCCATGAGTAACCATCATAAATGTGTAACCACCAAATAAGTACCATTTCAGACAAGGGACCCTGAATGCCACATTGGGCACCAATCATTAAAATTATAATGCCTCATCATTATCTGATGATTCTCAGATGAGCAACTACCAGAATCTGGATTAGAGTCTGGTCTACGGAAAGCCAAAATAGCTAGTGATTTCATTTAGTCTGTGCAAAAGCAGGCCACTTAGGAAAGGAAAGGAAATTCTTAGTTTCAACTGAATAACAAATTTCATCATGTACTCTTACAGACAAAAATATATATTTTTGTTATTATACTATTCTGTTTATTAAACTTAAAATGAAGCACCAAAAAAAGAGGCTATAATTTCCCTCTGGTCCTCAATGAAAGTTCTAAATGCCATTTCTAATCCACAGTAGAAGACACAAATTTAAAAAGAACAGATGAAATAAATAATCAAATGTAACTATTCAGTTCATTGAAGAAAGTCCAAGTTTTCTAAAAAGTAGTAAAATAATATCCTTACACAGATCATTTCAAAGCTAAGTATTAAAGTGAATCTCTTCTTCTAGGATTTAAAAGAGAATTTTAAGGATCCATTCTGCTACCTCTTTGTGGTTTATCTTGTTTACATGTCTTTCATATCATCCCAAAAGATACCACAAGTATGAGAACTGTTTTCTTCACCTCCACGCCACCTATCAAATTGATAGAATAATGCACTTAAGAATTAAATCAACTTAAAGATAGAGATGACACATAAGTCTTAAACTCAGAACTGAACCACTTTGGTAAATACAATTATAAAAAAAATATATATTATTTACAGATTTATACAATGATAATATGACATTTTAGATCCTACAATAAATAACTCTATGGATCAATTAAGCCCACACCCATTTGTCTGAATTTGTTATGAATATATCTTATTATAGTCTGAATATAGTATGTTCTGAACCTATATCCTCCATATTAAACTTTTTCTGGGTTGTCTGAATCTGGAATGATTATATGAAGTTTGAAAAGTTAGTGGAATCCGTTTTTTTTTTTTTTGTTTTTTTTTTTTAAAGAAAAATCATTCCTAGGCCAGGCACGGTGATCATGCCTATAATCCTAGCTCTCTGGGATGCTGAGGAGGGTTCTTGATTTCACGAGTTTGAGACCAGCCTGAGCAAGACTGAGATCCCATCTCTAAAACTAGCCAGGTGTTATGGCAGGCACCTGTAGTCCCAGCTATGAGGGAGGCTGAGGTAAGAGAATCACTTGAGCATAAGAGTTTGAGGTTGCTGTGAGCTACGACACTATAGCACTCTACAGAGGATGACAAAGTAAGACTGTCTCAAAAAAAAAAATCATTCTTCAATTTCACAAGCTTTAGCACATACACTATAGCAAGCATTGGACAAGGTACTGAAGACCCCTCCCCCCCAAAACCACAGCACTCCCTCAGGTGTTTTATGGCTGAATAAGTCAAAAAACACAATGAACAAATACAATCTAGTATGGTGAAGTTTGCCCTGGAGATAATTATGAGATTCCATGGGGTAAAAGAAAGGCACCTCTGGGTACTACATCCTGAAAGAAGTAATACTAGAGCTTAGTCTGTAGGTCTTCCCAGAGTTAGCCTTGTGGGCCACAGGTGGAAGGGGCCTCGAGGCAGATGGAAGAGCACGCGTATCATCTGCAGGCAATGGCAAGCATAGCGCATTTGATGCATGTAAGGAAAAGGCCAGACAAGGTGAGAAGGTGAAGCACCTCCAAAATAGGCCAAACTTGGACTTGGAACTGAAGGATTTGGGAAGTCACTGCAGATGTTAAGTAGGTGAGATGAGATTAGCCTTTGTGGTTCAGAAAAACCACTGTGACCCTGGTTGCTGCCTGGATTAGAGAGCAGCTGGGCAGCCCTTGTCTTTCTTGAAGTCAAAGGGAAAGTACTGACACAGCTCACCACCACTCCTCTTCTTTGCCCTGACTTTTGCCATAACTTTCTGACCCTACTTCTCCGTCTCCCTTACCCGCTATGAATTATACTTGTGTCCATCAGAGTTTAGTACCAAACACCCTTAGTGAATTCAATAATTCATACAAGGATGATGCCCAAATGTCTATTGTTGACTCCAAAATCCCTCTGAGATCTACATCCATTTTTTTTATAATGTGCTATCTTAGCATATCCACTCAGATGGGATATGAAATCTCATGAAAACCAAAAGTCACCAACTATAAAACCGAACTGATTCTGTTCTCATCTTACTTGTCCTCCATTTTCCCCAAAGAAACTAACTTCTACTGAATAATTTTTAATGTACTAGGTACTGTCCTATCATAAAGGCCTTATGTATATTCTTTCACTAAATCCCCAAATACCACCTAAGAAGCAGATACTAATATTATACCCCATTTTAAGGTTAAGGCAACAAAGACATGAAGAAATCAAGCAGCTTGCCCAGGTCACAGTGTCCGTGAGAGATGGAGCCGGCTGACCACCTGCACCCTTGACCACTGCACCATATTCCTTCCTCAAGCCTTCCTGTTAGTGGCCTCTTCAATTCTCCCAGTGGCTCATTCTACAAATCTGGCGATCCTCTTTGATGCTTCCTCTTCCTTATCAACTACATCTGAATTATTGCTCAGTCCTAAATATGCCTTCTATTTCCCAATCTATCAACTTCTCAACATTTTACCATCATCCCTTGCCATCAACTTTCATTTCTTCTAATCAATTTAGATAATAACCACAGCATCTTGGAAAGCAATCTGACTCATTAATTTAACCATTTATAGAGCATTTGCTATGCATTGTGTACTATTTTAGGTGCTAACATTGTACCAGTGAATAAAACAAAGTTCCTCCCCTCACAGAGCTTAAATCCAAGAAGGGAAGAATAAATATAACACTCAAACAAATACACAATTTCAGGAAGTAATAAGGGCTGCAAAGGAAAATGAGTCAGGAAGGGGTAGGCGTGGAAGCTCACGCTGTGATCCTAGCACTCTGGGAGGCTGAGGAGAGTGGTTTCCTGAGGTCAGTGCAGCTTGAGCAAGAGCCATACCCCATCTCTAGTAAAAACAGAAAAATGATTTGGGTGGTGTGGTGGACACCTGTAATCCCAGCTACTCGAGACATTGAGGCAGAAAGTTTGAGGTTGCTGTGAGCTAGCCTGCCTGGCCATGGCCCTGTAGCCTGGGTAACAGAGTGAGACTGTGCCACAAAAAAAGAAAGGAAAGAGGCAGGGAGAGAGAGGAGAGGGAGAGAGGGAGGGGGAGAGGGGGAGAGAGAGAGAGGGAGGGAGGAAGGGAGGAAGGGAGGAAGGGAGGAAGGAAGGAAGGAGGGAAGGAAGGAAGGAAGGAAGGAAGGAGGGAAGGAAGGAAGGAAGGAAGGAAGGAAGGAAGGAAGGAAGGAAGGAAGGAAAGAAAAGAAAGAAAGGGAAAATAAAGTAGGAAAAAGTAGACAGGGAGGACAGAGGTGGTGAAAGAAGAAGCTATTGGAGCATGGTAAGGTAGTAAAGGCATAAAGGCAAACCCCTATTTAATATTCTTCAACAGCTTCTTCCTTCTCTTAGAATAAAACCTAAAATGTTTAAAATGACTCTAAATATAGTGAGCATACAACCAGGCTTTTCCAGAACACTGTTAATATCCATTGCCCCTCACTTTTAAAGTATGTAAGTTTTGAAGATTAAAAATAGGGTCAACCTAAGGCCTCTGAATGGCCATGGCTTCAACCCACTTGTAGCTTCAGGCTGCAGCTGATTGGTCCTCCTCACTTGCTCTCTTTACTATTCCAACTATCCTCACTTTACATCTTCCAAGTAAAGTGCAAGTATAGTTTCCCGAATTCTCTCATCCTTCCATATTTTTCCACACCTCTTTTGCCTGTCTTACCCCTACTCACTCTCTAAAACAATTCTAGAGTCTAACTCAAAGCTTTTCTGCTTCAGTCTTTTCCTTTTCTTACGAAATCTGCCCTGCTTTTCCTCTTGTACTTGGTATGTTTTCTTTGGAATATTCATCCCCTCAATAACTAAAATTTAGCATAATTGAGTGATAGGTGGCTGCCTTCTGTAAGCTTCCTGAAAGCCTGGACTAATTCTTTATTGTTCATTATTTTATCTCCATTCTCTACCTACTGCCCAGCATAGAGCAGTATGCACAGTAAACATGGTTGGGGTGAATAACGTGAAGGACAACTATCAGCATGCAAGGGAGAAGTTCCAGATGGACTGCCAGAGCTAATTAGGATGGACTTGATAGAACTTCTTGGCTGGCTGACTATAGATAGTGGGGGGCAGTAGAAAGAAACTTAGAAACAACTCTCCATTTTCTAGCTTGGGCAAGTGAGTGGAAGATGCTGCTGATGGAAGATGATCAATGTAAGGAACAGGTGAGGGAAGAAGGATTTGCTACAGTTCAGTCATAATGAATTGAGATGCTTATGGGAAGGATGTCTACCTAGACTTTGCTATTTCCTTCCTTTTTTTTTTTCTTTCCAAGACTAGGCTTTGCTCAGTTACCCAAGCTAGAGTACAGCAGTGTCATCACAGCTCACTGCAACCTCAGACTCCTGGGCGCAAGTGATCTTCCTGCCTCAGTCTCCTAAGTAGCTGCGACTATGGGGCATCAACACACCATCTAAGTTTTCTATTTTCTGTATAGACAGGGTCTCACTCTTGCTCGGGCTTGTCTCCAACACCTAATTTCAACTTTTGCCTTGGCCTCTCAAAGTCCTAGAATTACAGGCATGAGCCACCATGCCTGGACTGAGTTTGTCACTTCTTATAACAAAATTTATTGGTTTTATAACAATAGTATTTTTGACAGATCCTATATCAGCTCAGGTCTAGGAAAACTTTGAAAATAGTTGTGAAAAGCTAAAAATTTCCATTTACCTGATGGAATGGTGATAAAAGAAATCATAGTTTTTATTTTGCCTCTAGGATTTGAGGAAAAGCAGGTACTAGTTCATAGAGCTTCCAGGGGTCCTCAAACTATGGCCCGTGGGCCACATGAGGCAGTGTGATTGTATTTGTTCCCGTTTTGTTTTTTTACTTCAAAATAAGATATGTGCAGTGTGCATAGGAATTTGTTTATAGCTTTTTTTTAAACTATAGTCCGGCCCTCCAACAGTCTGAGGGACAGTGAACTGGCCCCCTGTTTAAAAAGTTTGAGGACCTCTGGTAGACAGTAGCAAGAGGCAGCCACCCCCACAGGTATCTGGTCCCAGTTTGGAGTCAAAAAGTGAGTAGGCGGCCAAGAAGTAGTTTGAACAAACAAAAACAGTAGTCATAGAATACCAAATAATGTGGCAGGGGAAAAATGTAATCTATATAAAATATTTAAAGTTTTTGTGTTATCCAAGTCATAGTTTGTAAGATCTTTGCCCTATGCACTTACAGTTAGTAGATACTGATACGCATGTTAATTCGCAAAGTGAATGAAATCAAGTGATCTCACAAGTACAGCCAAGTGAAATCGTCCCAACAGAAAACTTGCCAAACTTTAAAGTAACAGAGAAAATTATTCAAGGATGCTGTTAGGATGTTACAGACATGGAAATAGATTCATTCTCCATTTACAAAAGTAAGACTTTTTTGGAAACATTGCTCACAGTAAACGGAAACTTCCCTGAGTTTCCCTGCAAGATTTGGCATCGCTGACCACTTTCTTGATATTTCTTCTTCATTGAGCTTCTGTAAATAATTCTCTACATTCTTATCTTTCCAGCTGCTTTTGTTTTATCTTTTTGGCCATCTCTTTTCCCTTACCTTGATATATAAGCATATGTTTTGCCTGCGCTGTCTTTTGACATTAATTCTCCCTCTATCATTTCATTTTCTCCTTTAGTTTAGCTTTCCTAGACACAGATTACTCACAAACTAAGATTCCAACAATGACCTTTCCCCTCAAACCCATATCACATGTCTTAAAAACCTGAAATTTATTTCTTGCTGGGGCTTCCCCAACTTCCCCAACCCCTACAAGTCTGCCCTTGAGTTTGTCAGCCTTCCATCTAAGCCTGCCCTGTTCTTCCTCTGCGCCCACCAAGCTTCTGAGGAGGAAACAAAATAGACAGAATTTCTTTCTCTTCCCAACCTCAGACATCTAAATGGTTGTGTTTACCTAATCTAACATTGTCCTCATCATTCCCTTTCTTCCTATCCCCACTGTCCTCACCAAAACTATTTACTGGAACTCCTGTCCCAGCCCCTAAGTCTCCTGCTAGACCCCGAACACAAAGTACATACTAGCGTCATGGCCAGCATTGTTACTATTTATTACCATTAATAATGTTATCCCTAAATTACATTATGCCAATTTTGCAATCAGAACCCAGCAGTGGCACCCCAGTGTCTACCAAACTAATTCCCAAATCCTTTATAAGTCATTTAAGATTTCACAGGCTTTTCTTGATTATTCCATTGCTTGCCCTCTAAGTGCCAGGAAAACCAAAACTACTTAACAGTTTTTAAAATGCCTGCAACTTACTCCCTTACCTATGAGCCTTTGTTCATATTCTTCCCTCTTCCTACCCTTCTCAAATGTCCTGTGTGGACACATCCAAATTCTACCCACAATTTAAAGCCCAGTTGAAATGTTACCTCAACAAAAAAGACTTCCTTGACTACCATTAATCTGAACTATCCTCGTCTTCTTTGAAACAAAAAGCACTTCATCTGATTCCTTCTTATGGTGATAAACATATGCTATCTTTGTTACAGTTACTTACACACATGCCTTATTTATTCTAATAATGTGTCCAATACAGGACCAATGTCCAATCTATCTTTATAAAATGCCATGTCCAGAGAACATGTTCGATAACTACTCACGTGCTTGCATTTAGAAAAGTAGTTCTCTTGTCATGACAAGAAACATATTGTATTTTGGAAGAATAAAATTTTGTAGAGAGCTTAAAATTTAATTTTTGCTCTACCACTCACCAGCTTTTGTCTTTTGGAAGTTCCTTAATTTCTTGAAGACTGAATTTCTTTTGTAAAATATGGCTAATAATATCTGCCACATATTTTTATAACATTAAGTCAGGAAGTAACATATAAACTGATATATTCAGGGATCTAATGCATTTTTTTTCTATTTGTTTTATTATTTCACATTAAGGGTATAAAGAATTAGGTTACAATATTTGCATTTGTTAGGTAAAGTCCCTCTTATAATTGTGTCCTGTCCCCAAGAGGTGTGCCGTACCCCCTACCATTGTGTCCACTAAGTGGGAGCACACTCATACCCCCACTCCCTGATCACCTGTTCCTCTCCCCCGTCCCTTGAATTGACTTGAGTTTTTCTCTTTTGTGGGTGTGTATTAGATCATCTACTGGCTTCACATTAGAATTGAGTACACTGGATTCTGGCTTCTCCATTCTTGTGATACTTTACTAAGAAGAATATATTTCTACTCCAACAAGGTTAATAAAAAAGATGTCGTCAAGTCTCTATCTCTTTTAATGGCTGAATAGTATTCCATGGTGTACATATACCACAGCTTGTTAATCCATTCCTGGGTTGGTGGGCATTTAGGTTGTTTCCACATTTTGGAAACTTCCTTAAAGAAAAGTTATTCATATATTTAAGTTACATGCGAAAGAAAAATTAAAACCATGCTTGTATGTTGTGGAACAGAATCACTTTCAATATCCAAGTTGCAGTAACTTTTGAATAATTCTTAATTCATCTAATAGTCACATAAGAGTATTGATTTGATTAGGCTCTCAGCAACCACCCATCAGAAAATCATATTAAAATAGGAGAAAACACTAAAATATAGTATTTTCTAGAATCAGACATTAAGACATTAGTGACTACTTTTTAACAAAAAGTTCAATTACTGCTCTAGCACAGTGGCTGGTGCCTATAATCCTAGCACTCTGGGAGGCCAGGCAGGAGGATCCCCTGAGCTCAGCAGTTTGAGACCAGTCTGAACAAGAGCCAGCCGCCCCCCCCACCGCACCCCCCGCCCCGTCTCTACTAAAAATAGGAAAATTAGCTGTGTATTGTTTGTGGTGGGTTCCTTGTAGTCCCAGTTACTTGGGGAGTCTGAGAGAAGAGTATTGCTTGAGGTTGCTGATGCAATGGCACTCTAGCCTAGGCAACAGAATGAAACTTTCTCCAAAAAAAAAAAAAAAAGTTCAATTACTTATATAAAATTTTTGACTTCAGTTAGTCTAAGTCATCAATTTTCAACTTCTCCTTTTTAACACTTGTTCAACAAGATTTCAAAAAAATGAGGTATTATTATTACATAATGATTTTTCAAATTTCTTTCCTATTTATGCATAATACTTTTAACATACTTCTTATGTTCTAGCCATTCCTTCTATCATTGAAAGAACTTCCTCACTTTTTCTTAAGTCTTTCTTTAAGTATGGTCAGGTCATATATCCATCGTGATAAAGATGAAAGTGTGAATTTTTTAAGTAGGGTAGATTAACTTCTGAATGCTGCTTCCTTAATTAATGGCACTGAGGTCTTGAGTGAAATATATAACTGTTAAGCCTCAATTTTCTCATCTTTTTATTAAAACTTATAATAATTGCCTCATGGGATTGTTTTGCAAGTTAAATAAAATAATGTGACAGATGTGTAGTAGCGAACAGTACCATGCCTGGCAATGCAATAGATTGGGAATAATCTCTTCCATTCCCCTTTTATGTGACAGTCTAATTTATAACATTTATTTTCTTTTAACACAATAAATATTTAGTCATAATATATGAACACTGACAACACGTTACATTTCAAACTGCCACCAAATTTTTGTTGCATGCCTGCCACGTGGAGGTGATTTTTGCTGGTGTTATATTTTGAGGCTGTATAATGGAGACAATAAATTCATTTTATTCAAGATATGTTAACCTCCACATACAACATACTAAGCTTTGAGGAAAAGTACATGTAAGTATTTACTTTCCAAACCACCAAAAAAAATTAAAAGCATAAACCAACCTATAGCCACACCAATTAATTCATTTTAAGAATTTTGGCACATCTAAAATTTTATACAATCAGTAGTCTTCATGTTTTTCATAAAGAAAAAAGTGTGAAGTTAACTTTAACATTTATAATGATTTTTTTAAATTGGACTTTCTGGTATAACTTTGCACAAGGATTTATTATTGTATTTAAGTAGTGTCTTAAGGTATAATTTTTATGGTCTATTAAGCATAACTTTCAAGCACCTTAAACACAACTAAATGAGGTGGAATTACTGTTAACTTGTATTTTAGGTTACCAAGTGCCCAGGCAGCTCTAAACAACTGTATCCGGAATAGTATTTTATGACAGCTCATGACTTTCTATGTCGAGCTTCCCTGACTTAAAAATTTTTACGAGATTGAAAACTGGCCTCTGAGATGGTGCCTGAAAGTTGGGTCATTAGTCCTCACCTTTTAAGAAATAATGTCTCAGCAGGCTGTATTTGAACCACTTGAGCTCAAGGAGGTGTTAACAGAGTTGTTAATTAACCTAGGTCTGGAACCTATTGTGAAGAATCTCCAAAAGTCGGAACAATAGAGAGGCACTTGCTTAACCCACAGCATGGAAGAAATAACTTTAATTTTAATAACAAAGCAAAAAAGCTACATAATACTAATATTAGGTTAAAAAAAAAGAATGGCAACCTGAAACTAACGCTTGGCCAGAAATAGGGGCAAACTTAGAGAAAGTCAGCCTTTGACAAAACCAATTGGAGAGGACATGGACTGGACGGGGCAGACATTTAGAGTATTGGCCGCTTTGGAATGATCCCTGCCTCCATACTTGAATGTAAATGGCCAGTAAAAGAAACCGCAAACTGGCATCTTTTTTATACTCAAGCCTCTGATTAGATCAATGCTTTGCTTAAATTTGCCAAGACCATTGTTTGGAAAGAATCCTCAAGCACAGAGATTTCCTAGCTTTTCTTGGTAAGCATGTACCAATGCTTAATCACTCACTTATAGTCGAGATCTCAATATGAAAATGACCTCTCCTCAGTTTCACTGTCAACCTAGCTGGTCTGTGGAACTACTGAACTGACTAGCATAAGTAAATGCAAATAAATAAGTAAATCTCTCAGCTTCTTGAAAAAAGTTACTAAGCACTCCTTGGTCACCTCTCCAAACAAATTAATCTCAATTGTATTAATGATTTCCTTTGAGAAAGTATTTAAGTATTTAAACCAACTTTTTCCCTTTTATAGTTATGCAGCCTTTGGAAAATATGTAATCCTAAACTCTTTGTATATAAGATCTCACCAATGTTTACACAGAACGTCTGTGGCACTCCAAATGCTCTACTATTCCTTGCATTTTGTTGATGCTGTTTAGACCAAACCATGTAATAAGAAAAATAAATAATAAAGATTATGAACACATGACTACAAGTTTAGCTGCTACAATAACAACATAAAAATTCATGTGATCCACATGTGATGATGTATCTTTAAATGATGGAGTGCCTTTATGGTCATTTTCAAACTAGGAAGTCCATAACATGCATAAATGTCCCTGGTATCAGCTATCATTACTCATAAATTTTAAGCAAAAATTAGCATTCCTTAGACTGAACCACTGCAAATTCTTATTTTTTCTCTCTTTTTGCTTTGTTATCTCCTCAGGGAGAATCAACTATAGTATTTATGAATTTTCTTAAGCAACATGTTTATTTACAACCAGTATGACCAAACCACTTTCTTAATCCTATTCTTCAACTGTGTATGATTCTAAATACACCTTGGTTTTTTCATCCAGGGCCCTCATTGCTTCAGAAACCCCCAGCCATACTTTGAGAATCATGCATGTCAGGCAGATAACTGGCGATAGAGCAGCGTGGCGTTTGGACTGCTACGGTAAAAGTGGAAAGGCTGAGGCCCAGGTAAGGGAAGAAGAAGTCACAGAGAAAGAGGAAATAATGAGGATGGCTTTTCATCTTCAACACCTGGATGTCTTGAGAGGACAAAAAAAAAAAGATGAGAAAAATGAGATTTAATGAAGACAACAAAGAGCTTGAAAGGGAAGCCCTGAGAAACTCTGATCCAGCACCTCAAAGCAAAAGAGTATCAAGAACAGATCTCAGGGTATTTCTGGAGAAAGAATAACATTCTCCTGCCCCTCAAGTATCTTCTCCTTCATGACCTTATTTGGCAAGTGGCAACTGCGTTAAGTCCATAGAAGAGGAAGACCTGAGGCTGCATCTACTGGAGAGAGTCATGACACTCATTAGAGTGTATTTTGGATGTAGACTGAAAGATGACCGTAGATGTAGAGGGGCATCTCCAAGAAAGAGTCTAGATTCTCTTGGAAAAGAGAACACAAAGATAAAGCCATGGGTCTTAAATATAAATTAGTTCTGTCAATATTTATCTGAACTTCGACAAAGAAATAGTATAAAAAGTGGTAATTCAAAAATTTTGGTTGTAGCACGCCTTAGGAAAACATAGGCATCTGGTTTTATCACATTTCCGACTTCTGGCTTTCATATGATAAATTCCTGTTAACATATCTAATAGTATATGTATTAAAAGGTTGTGAAAAAAACAACCTAATTCTAATAGTATATGTATTTAAAAGGTTGTGAAAAACAATCACCTGATACTTATAACTCAAAAAATATTGTTTACATATTACCTCATTTGCTTTTCACAAAAAGTCAATATGAAAATCAGGAAGATACTAAATTATTTTTATAAATCTGACTTCCTGTATTCCTGTATTCCTAGTAACAGCAATTGTGTTCTTCAATATTTGTTTTCCAGCCAGAAATTCTTACACCTAATAGAAAAAATAATTACTATACTGTGAGTAAAGCTTTTTCTTTTCTCCTGACTTCATACTTCCTATAATCTCCATGAGGCTATGTCTATAAATCCTTAGAATATAATTGGGTGTTTTGGACTAGAACTAGTCATACTTTCTTTGTAGCACTAGTGGGGATGGGATGGTGTCTTATTCATGATGGTATCTATTAAAACAAAATACTTTCTTGTAAAACATCTCAATCTGTTTTCATTGAACTACTGGCTGTCTTCCAGAGGAGTAGACTTATTCCAAGAAAGCATTCTAAAAATCTTGATTTTACTTGTAAGTCATTTTTTCTCTGAATGACCTTCCAATTTTTAGAGTATTCAATCCAATGATACTTTACTAAGCATCCCAAACAGCGCAACCCAGTACAAATATTCTCAAATGATCTATTCTAACATATTTCCTCCTACATTTCTTTATGTACAGAGTCAAAGAGATTGCCCTACACATCAGACCACAAAGCAGTCAAATGGAGACATTTGTTTATGAACCTCATTTATTTTGAAAATCAAGAGATCTTATGCGTAAAACATTTCAAGATCGGAAAATGAAAAATTTTTCAGCTTAAATATTAAAGTACTTTTGCTTATATTTTAAAATACATGTATTATTTTAAAAGTAGTTTTCATCTTTATTGAGTCCAAGGCTCTCTTTTTATATGACTCCTTCATGATGTGAAATAAAATTATATACAACACTACCTATCTACACACAGAATGCAAAAAAACTAATATACTGACCTATGACAAAACGGAGAACCAAAAGCAATGTACAATACAATAATATGCATTTATTTCACTTTGGAAAAGCTGAGGTATGGCCACCTTATATACTGAAGGAGCCATTTGCTTGCACTTACATATAGCATCTCTGTGAATTTACAAGTACAAATGTGCACATTTACAAGTGTATTGCACAAGCAAATTACATTTCATGAGGAAGCTTCCTGTTGGTGACATGGTTTTTCAAAGTGGTAATTAACTCTTAGTAAAGTATCAAACAAAACAAAAATAATATCTTCCCTTGATGCACCAGATAGTTGCATTCCTAAATATTTCACTATATATCAAAATTACATCATAAATACTTTCTGTATAAAATGGCTTGGTTATAGGTCTAATAAATATAAACAGGTTTAATCACTGAACATGAAATTGATATGCAACACAATTTCCTTCTGGTGTCTCCCGCACATTGTAGTGGTCTGGTGTACCCCACCCCATCTAATAATGCCTAACATCCTATCACTGTGACCATCAACAACTCCACAAATTTCTAAAACACCTCTGGGACAATACTACCCCTGTTAAAATCTAGGAAATCAATTCAAGCTTTCTACTGAGAGCCAGACTGACTTTTAACTCCCTATCCTCCTTTTTGATTCAGAAAAGCCTTCCCTACCTCCTCAGACTAGGAGATTAAAGTCCTCTGCTACACCCTCCACAGCCCCAGGCATGCCTCTTTCACAGCACAAATCATCATTTTAATCAGGTACTGTATGTGTTTTTTACTGTGACTGTAGGCTCCATGAAGGCAAAATGTTATGTTTGACCCTGTATCCTCCTCCCTCAGGGCCAAACTTAACCTCAGCATGTGGAAGATGCTCAAAAACAGAAGATTAATGAAGGAATTTGTATCTGCTCAAAAGCCACAATCCATGCGCCATATTTTTTTCATGGGGTATGATGCTGCCATGTGCACACTGACCTCTGAGCACGTGTATCTATTATATATTTGCTGAATGTTAGGTGCAGCTTTAGAAAAAAAGCTTTTAGGGGAAAAAAAAAACGGTCAAAATGAGAAAGCAGTTTTTGTTTTTTGTTTTTTTAATCTAACGAACTCAATATGTATTCTAGAACACAACCTAAAAACATTACGTGATCTTCGGACTCTTATTAGTAAACTGGGTGATTGTTTGAATTGCTAAAAGAGTATTTTAAAAGTACTGAATGATCATGTTTAAGATTTCTGTAACTAAAAATAGCTTAAAATATGTTCCAGCTCCATCCATATTCTTCTCAGTAAAGTGTCTCAAGAATGGAAGAAAAAATATCCAATGTATTCACCCCTACTATGAAACTAACTTAGGACCTTCACATGAAAGCTATAACCAAGTTACAACCTAAGAACAGGGGGAAGGGGGAAAGCGTGGGGAAGGAGGGGGGAGGTGGGTAGTGGGAGGAGGATTGAAAGGATCACACCTGTGGTGCATCTTACAAGGGTACATGTGAGCCTTGGCAAATGTGGAATGTAAATGTCTTGGCAAAGTAACTAAGAAAATGCCAGGAGGGCTATGTCAACTAATGAGATGAAAATGTGTCAAATATTCTATGAAACAAGTGCATGGTGCCCCATGATCATATTGATGTACACAGCTATGATTAATAAAAAAAAAAGAAAAAATAGCTTAATAACATAGCTGATAGCAACATTTCTGAAAAATAAAGACTCGATCATTTAGGTCGTTTACCTGTCCTAATACTGTACGATATTTTCAAACTCTCTCATGGAGAGCATTTATTTTATTTTATTTATATTCCACTTCATTCCACCAAGGATTTGAAATATAGATCACAAATTAAACATTTCTACCCTTGGTAAATATTAAACATTCTATTTTATTTTTATCTAGGAATTGAAAAAAATTAATAAAAGGAGAATTCAAGATGACTAAAGGCTAAAATATACTTAAATGTTTTAATAATAAATTTAAATGTGTCTCCAAACAAAACCGTAGCTGGATGATCAATCACCATTTCTATTTTTCCAGATGGCTGCTGTTCTATCTCTTAGAATAATGAAGTGCTCAAATCTTTGATAGTTAATTGTACTGGATTACTATTTGGCAATCAACCAACTCCCTGGCCCAGGGGCAGATCATTTTATTTAATGGTTCATCACTAAGACCTCACTAGCATGACAACATAGATCACTAGCTTACTGAAGCCAAGAAAGTGAAAAGCTGAGAGTCAGCCCATCCCACCTGGAAGGAATTTCACTTAATAAACTACCTAGGTAAATAATAACCCAATGAGTAGTGATTAAGACCAAGACCAGATTAAGTAAAATAGCAAACAGAAGGCCAGATTTTTTTACCTTCACTTTATATAAAGTCTTATGTTACTTAGTTCAAGGTTTCTCTTGTGAACTAAACTAAAATCTTAAGGCTCTCCCTCAATGGCTGACTGGACCCACTCTTGGCCATGGGGATCCCTAAAACTCAGTTGCTCGCCATGAGAAAGGAGCTCAGACAGGCCACCTCTTGCCTTATGGCTCACTAACTGGCCCAAGGCTATCCACACCCACGTGCAGGTCCTCAATATGCATAACAAACCACTCCAGTCAGTCCAGTACTTTGTCTCTAATTAACAGACCCTTCAACTTAAGCATTCCTTTTCACTGATTCTGTTCTTTTAGACAAAGCCTAACTCTTTCAGCTAATTGTCAAATAAAGAATCTTTAAACCCATCTATCACCTGTGGGCCTCCCACTTCTGGGCCAAATCCATGTGTATTTTTCACATATTGATTTATGATCTCACCTGTCTTTCCTATCTCCCTAAAATGTATAAAACCCAACTGTAATCCCACAACCAAGAGTCCACTTGCTCAAGGTTTTTTGGGTGTGGGTTTAGGTGATAGTCTTTAAATTCGACTCAAAATAAACCTCCTTAAATTATTTTACTGAGTATGGTTTCTCTTCCGTTGATACACTCTAATACAGTAACTTGGCTTAAAAATATATAAATAACATCTACAGAACCACAAAACCAAATAAACAAGGGAAGATGATTTCCATAGTTTGAGAAGTGAGTTTTACATTTTTCCATAGTTTGAGAAGTGAGTTTTACATTTTTCACCAAAACTGGACATGTGTTTTTAAACTATACATACCTAAGTAAAGATAAATGTTCTTAAAGTTATTTTTGAAATATAATTTTATTTTGTGTAAAATATTTAATTCACATATCAGCATTATACCATTGAAAAACTGATTTTTAAATTTATCTTCAAAACTCATGCCCAGATGTACTTCATATGTAAGCCTGCATGCCTCAAATATGGGAAAAAGAATTGTTTAACAGGAAAGAATCGGTAAAGGTGCCAGAGACCTGATACTTGACTGTGTCCAGTTCAGAAGTAATAAAAATGATAAAGCTCTTTTACAATGACAATTACCTACAAACCCAATCATGAGAGGAACTTATCTATCCCTATGCTTGAAATTCAGACACAGTAAAAATAAAATTTATCTTTTTTAAAAATTTATAAATTATTTATGCACTTTGTACATGTTTCTCTATTTGGAAATACTTTCCCCCATTCTTCTGGGTGATTTTTCATGCCATCTTTCAAGACTAAGATCAAATATCACTTCACTCAAGTTCCCTTTCTTCCCCTCAGGCTCAGAAACATTCTGACTGATACAGGATTCCCCCACTCAGGGCTAGACAGGGACTTCCCCCTATTCTCTAGGCCCCGATGAGCTCAAAAATCAGACTAGACACAAACAGGTTGCCCTTTTCCAGGCCACACCCTCTGGGCTCTAGCAAGGTTGTGAACAAAGCAGCCTGAAACATTTTGGGTGGTTCCACCTTGAGTAGGGAGCACACATACTAATTCCTTCCCTGGGACAAAAACTGCAAAGACCTAATAACCTTGCCCCCAGGGAGGGACTGCATTCATTTATTTGTTAACACACTGATTAAGTTTGATGTTTTTCCACCTACCAAGTCCTGGCCAAAATGTAATATATGCCCCTAGACAAAGGATCCGTGGGGGAGACTTCCAACTTGGGTCTTCCCCTTTGTCAGAAGCTCTGGTGCTTTTCATTCCTTCTGTATTACTTTCTGTCTAATAAAATCCTATCTTACCACTGATCTGTGGTTCATGGGTTCATTCTTCAAATCCCCGAGACCAAGGACCCACTGAAGAAAGAAATTCCGGTAACGTGACCTCCAACATACCAGAAAGCATTTTTCAACCTGTTTCTCCACTTACCATGTTGCGGTGTCATTCACTTATTTACATGCTGTTTCTTCCTTCAGAGCCCATGAAAGAAGGGACTGTGTTCTTTCCTTTGTGTCCTCAGTACTTAACACAGTTGCTAGTACATAGTAAGAGCTCAATATATTTATTTTAAACGAATGAATGATATTCTACAGACAAACTAAGTCCCTTGAAATGAATAAGCCTCCCGAATGATAGTATCTGGAGTCACAATGTAAAATCAACTCGCCTATCTGACAACCAGTATGGAAGTCACAGGTCATCACCTGCTGGCTCAGGGTCACCTTGCTACATGGAGACTTCCTTCGTTGTGCACTTCAGTGCTCTATCCGTGAGCCTCATCTGTATTCTCCCTTTCTCCTGGGTGCCTGAGACCTTGTCTATTCCAAGCAGGAGTCATAGGCATAACAACTCTCCTATGAACTAGGAGACCGTTGTCTTAACTCAAGTTCTGCTCAGTTGTACATATGAGCTTTAGCAAAACACATCCTTCCTCATCTGCAAACAACAGAGAGGCTGGGGTATAGGAGGCCAAAGGAATAGAGTGAGACAGACCTGAGTACACGTTTCCATGCCCCTGAGCAAGCCAAAGAGTGGTAAACTCTGATAATGTCACTCCTTGCATCTGCTTAAAAGTCTCAGGTGGTTGCCCATCAGTCTTAGAATAAAGCCTTCCACTGGATTTGTAATGTCTTTTTTGGTAGATTAATCTTTACAGACTCACCCTGTCAAATGATGTGTTACCAGCCTCGGTCAACTAGTTACAAGGTGCTGATTACCTTCACTTTCTCACTTCTGCACATTTCCTAACACTGTTCTCAGACACCTCCACCACCCCCACCTAATACTTCCATCACAGCACTTGTCAAAGTATTTTAAGTGTTTGTTGTCTGGCTTCCACTTTAGACTGTGAGCTTGGTGAGAACAGAAGTGGTTGTGTGTGTTGTATCACTGGTACACAGCCTGGTGCCTCTTGTGTGCTATGTCATTTAATAAGGTGTGTAGGATGGATACATTACTGCCCAGAAACCCCTTTGCCAGTGGTTCAAGGATTGGCCATAACGTGTATCAATATGGATATAACATGGTAAATTCCTCTACCATTATTGGAAAAATAAGCTAACCTGTGGTCAATTAAGTAAATGCAGAGGAAAATATGATATTAATTTAGGGGTATACAATAGACATAATAACCTTTTTTTTAATTTGGCAATTTATATCCTGCTTTTTGCACAGGATACAAGAAAATACATCCATGGAATGAAAACGAGAAAAGGAGATCAGAAATATGCATGCAATAAAGACCTATGTAGTTATAGTTGAACAGTAAATTTAGCTCTGAGATGCTGGAGAAATGTAATACACTAAAAAATAAGAAGAGAGAAATTCCTGGTAACATACACACAAATCTTGTGGTCGGCAAGATGGCAGTGATGATGGCAGAGAAGAAATAGTTTGGAAAGAAGGGCAATTTGATCATTTGGAAAAAGTAATAGATGCATGAAATCAAAATGAACTCAAATTAGATAAAATATATTATAAGGCACCTAATGTCAGAAATTTCATTATTAACCGATACAAGCCACACTATTGCTTTTGCAATGTATGAGCCTCTACCTACCTACCCTAACCTCAATTCAGCACTTCTTTTTTTTTTTTTTTGCAGTTTTGGCTGGGGCTGGGTTTGAACCCGCCACCTCCGGCATATGGGGCTAGTGCCTTACTCCGTTGAGCCACAGGCACTGCCAGCACTTCTATTTCTTGCTCCTGAAATCAGACATATAACCCAGTTTGAAAAAAAAAAAAAGTGTAGGTTGAACAGAAGTGAATATAATATAATCGGGGTGTGAATATAATACAATCCTTTTTCTTTTCTGCTGTACACTGGAAAAATAAGAGTTGTCTTGGGCCACACAGTAAATGCACAAACACTGACAAAGTATAATGAGCAAAAGAAAAAAGTGTGTACACATTTTTCACAATATCCAACACCACAGATAAGCAAAACAGTCCTCAAATAATCTGCAGGTGGCCTCAGGGCAGCAGGTTTATATTTTAAAAATTAAAATTATTCAACAGTTGGGAAGAAAAAGAAGAATTACTAAACAAATTACACTGTAATGTGAAATAAGTAATACATACTATATAAAATTTAAATGAAAGAATAAAAAACATTAAATTATCTGGGATCACCATACTGCTTTTCAAGCTAATGAAAACAAGTGAATGATAAAAATGATGTAACATTCCTACACTATGGCCTTGAAAGAACAGGGCCATCAATGAGTGATGGGACGGGTACACCTAAATGAATCTTCCCCAAAGAAGCAAGATTCTTCTTTGATGATTTCTTCAAAGATTGTTTGCTGGCCTAATAATTCAAACAATGATGTGGAACATATAGGAAGTAAGCTGATGGCACAAAGATTAGAGAGTGAATGGGCTATGAGTCCGTGAGGGCTATGAGATATTGTGAGGCCACAGTAACAGAGAAAAGAAAATGGCCCCTCTCACATGACAGTTCACAAAACAATAATAATGCCGAACTTAACTAAGTAGACCAAGTAAGATTCTAGACTACCTAGAAAGCAACAAATGATATTTGCTCAAAGAAGTGGCAAAGGCTCTGTTGTGATGCCAGAAAAGCAAATACAACCAACAATGGAAAAGAACAGACTATTTCAACACAAAGTAATTTTTGACAAGTTTTCATCAAGTAATTTCTGTAATGTTTTGTGTTACTTAATAGAATGTTTGAACTTTCAGACAGCACGCACAGAATGTTGAATAAGTTCAAAAATACTAGGTTTCATTGTTAATACATGGGTTTGCATGTAGCCTGTAATAGAGTACAATAACGTTTAACCAAGATTTTACATTATCTATGCTTGATGACACAGAAGACTTAGTAAAAACATATTAATGAAGACTTGATTAATAGTCAAAAAGAGGAAAACAACAGGCATTTCTGAAGAGAAGAAAAATAGTCAAAAAGAGGAAAACAACAGGCATTTCTGAAGAGAAGAAAAGTATCTCATAACAGTCTGAAAAAGGCAAAAATCATAAAAAATACTGATGAATTGTTCGCATAATGATTAAAACATCCCAAAACCAAAAACATGCCCATAATGAAATTACAAACAAACAAACTGTGTGAAATATTTACAACATATGTAACAATGGGCTATTTAACTGTCTGTACATATAAGGAATTCTAACACATTAATGAGAAAAAGACAAATCCTCAATGAACAAATGTGAAAAGTATATGAATCTACAATTCATTGAAGAATATAAAAAAGTTTGACCTCATTATTGATCAAAGAACTATAAAATAAAAACAAACACATTAATTTTTGTTAGGAAGTACTTAATAGAATAATAACCCACAGTTTGGCCAGGGTGGCGAGCATTCTTCAATATTGATGGTATAATGTAAATAGACCCAATGTATTCAGGGGGTAATTTGGCAATATATGTTAAAAGGAAAGTATGCCATGTAACCAAGCAATTCTCTCCCCTGAAATTTATCCTAAGAAAATAATCAAGGAAGCATGTAAAAATGCACAGACAATTATGTACCTAACAGTAAATGTACACTTCTTAAATGCCAAGTATGCACATAAAATGTTATCTGTTTAATTATTATAACAGTCACATTTTACAGATGCAAATATAGAGTCTTTGTCAGTTTAAATTATTTTTCCAGGATACAAGAAGCAGAGTAGAGAGTCAAAACCACGTAAGGATGGTTCCAAACCTTTAACTATCAACTTATAAAAGGATTTCTTTACATATTAAAGAAAAAGTCCTAGGACAAAAATAGACTGACTATAACAGAGAATTGAAAAGATCCAGAGACCTAAAGAGAGACAGGAAACAGAAACAGACGGTATGATGGAAAAAAGCCGAAAAAAGAAAGAGGCAAAATGACAGAGGTGGAGAGATACAGAGAAAGACAAAGAAACAAAAAAAAGCACATTTTGAAACTATTAATATTATTTATCTTATTTTTCTTTTGGCTTCTTTATTCCTTATTATTTTTTGCACTAGTTTACTTACGTCATATGAATATTTTTAAAATAAATTAATTGCTGATGGAGGCAGGAGACAGAGAGTTTTCTAATTGGATCTATGCCCTAAAGCACTACAGAAGCAAAGAGGCTGACATTTCATAGGACAGTGTCTCTTACTAGTCCTCCTAGCAGACCGAGGGTACAATCCCTAAATCTAAATCAGGAAAGGCAGAGTCTGATAGTAAAAGATATCAAACAAATGAAATAAATTGGTGGTCCAAATTAATTCTAGAGAAATCCTGGAGTATGGTTATTCTACATTGTTAATTTGGGAAAGCATAGGTAGTTTATAAATCAATATAGAGAGACATACCAATATTTTTTCTAATGGAAACAATGGACTCTATTTGCAACCCCAATTCTATAAAAAATGAATATATGAGCACATATGCACACATGTCCATTCTTTACACACACATATGCACTTGTACACATGCACATCATAAAACAACATGAAAACAAAACACACAAACCTTTTCAAGTGGTATTCACAATGTTGGGAGAAATAATAAAGGTGGTAGATTGACCATGTCAATTTAGGTTGCGAAGCACTATTACGTATGTTACTATCATGACTTAACTTCCTTAGACTGTGCTGTCTAAGATTCTCAGCTATAATTAGGAAAAATTCTAATTATTGCCAAAATTATTTGGAAACGTATTCTCAAATAGCAAAAAAAAGTATACGTATGTACTGCTGTACGCAGTTATCACACTCCTTTGAGTTATTGCTAAATTTAAGGGGAAAAAAACACATAACTTAAAGACATCTTAAATATGATTAAATATTTATGAATGAACAAATATTTTTCTTTCTCTTGTCTTTACGAGGGTAATTGAACATTATAAGCACCACTGCCAAAACTCTAGACTTCATAGAACTTTCCCAAACTGAATTCCAATGTCCAGGAATGGACTGCAGAGAGGCTACAATAAATCTGAGCATCCTTTCCTTAAGAGCTCATGTCTTTCTAGCAATAATGACCCATTCTCAGCATACAAGTGATCCCTGCACACTGGTCACGACCACTTGCACAATTGCTTTTGGTTAACCCATTTCTTACCTGCTAATTCATCATCAGACCTTCAAGAGTGTCCGAGAAATGCAAAGCAAATCGAGTATTTCCTTTTCTGGTCAATATTCTAACCAAAAGGAAGCATATAAACAGTAACACCATATTACAAAGAAATAAAAACACAGACTTCTACCCATAGTGTTTATCTAACAAAAGAAGACACATTACTCTTTCATCGCACTTTCTTTCCCACAATTCTTTCCCTCCCAACTAGTTCTAAAAACTCTGCTAAAAGTGAGGTAAGGAAAGCAAATAGTTCTGCTGTGGTTTACCTTACCTTATGCCAGAGATTGACATAAAGACGTTAAATAGGTTTTAATTTGCATGCCTCCCCTGATCAGCCAATAATTATTGCCAAGAACACTGTGTCAAGAAGGATTCTGAATGGCTTTATTAATTAGAGCTGTCTATTGTGTAAACCCAAGGGAGAGAGTCAAGGCTACCATTTAACTCTATTCTTTCCAAGTTTTTAAATCTAATAATTTTTTGTTCATGATTAGGCTCATCCCCAAACCTTATCTTATTTTTATAAGAATATAAACAACTAGGTATGTCAGTGTTTTTTAGTAAATATTATCATGGACATTAGGCTGAGATACACACTTAGCAAGAGAGGTAAGAGGGACAGAAAGACTTAACCAAGCAGTAAAAAGAGATGGGTAAACACAGGGCACCCTACCCATGTGAGTCAAAGAATTAATCTATAAATTCCAAGGACCTCCAAGAGATGTTTCATAGAGGAAGCAAGAAATCCTGTATTTAAGCTTTCTATAAAAATTGGGTGACATGAACAGACAAGGCACATACTTCTACTAATCAATACAAACTATTTACCTCTTTCTTATTAAGAAGTCTCAGCTTCTGTATTATATAAAAAATGGGAGAAAAATGATTTTTTAGATATAGTAGACTCACTCTCTTGAAAGTTTATGCATGATGTTATATTTTATCATTTACTTTTAAAATAAAGTTTGGAAAAGTTTAGATGAATCTTTATAGGAATAGAAAAAAAGGAATGGATTTAGATACATACTTGGGTTTGATGTTAGCTCTGTCACTTATTTTTTTTTCACTCTCTAATGTCTATGGATAATGGGAGAGTAAAATAAATAAAAATATTTTACAGAATTTCAAGTATAGTTAAGAAACAAACTAATAAACAATAAAGAGAGAAATACAAGGTGGACATAAAGTTTGTGTGCAATTTAAAATAGTTTAACATAGTTTTAATAGTGAACTCTTTATGTCCACCCTGTATTATAAAGATGCAGTTTGGAAGAAGAAATGAGTGAATCTGGCTAGTCGTGAAATTTGTTTCATCCTCACCTACACCTTGGAAAAATGCACATTCTGCTTTGCATGGCTATTCTGAGCACACGATGAGATAGTACCTGGTGTCTTTTACTGTACATAAACGAAGCTTCATTTACCTCTTACTTCATTCGGGTTGAAATGAGCACAGTCTCACATCTCCAAACTAAGACCAGACCACATACATTTGGTATCAAATTTTTTACTACAATCAATACACAACAGCATCATCAAGGCATCCACATAGCAAATGTAAGACTTCATATAAGATCAATACAGTATTAAGGCATCCCTCCTAGACATAAACGCAGAAACTCTCCTTGGACTGGAGACATTCTCAGGAAAAGCTTTCTGATAACCACAAGCATCCAAGACCCTAATCTTGGTTAATCACTAACAGGTTAGCATCTATGAAAAGACCACAGTCTAAAAGCAGAAGAATGCATGGTCTGGTTCTCATCGAATTTTAAACTTAGGACAAAACATAGGGATTTAGAGGGTTATTTTTTAAAAAACTGAATTAATAACACATTATCAGTTTGGTAAGAAAATATGAACTGCAATTATCAAGCTTCCAGATACATAACAAATCTTAGAAACTACATGCATTTTCTACTGACTCTGTAAAGGAAGAATATATCATTTTATAGCATAATCAACCTTTTGTACTATAATTAAACAGTCCATCAAATCATCTTTAAAACACTAAAAAATCTTGCATTATTTTATTTGAACTAAATTATCAATTAACTCAGTTCAATAAATCCTATTCTATCCTTAAAACACCTATAATAAGGTAAATAACATGTATTGAACATTGAAAATAATTTTATAGCATGCGATATTTTATTCATTTATTTATATATATTGAAGGAATCATAAACATTCTAAATCAGTTTCTCTCTGCTCTTCGTTCTAGAACTCTAGGCTAAAGAAATGGCTGGCCCAAGAAGTTCTCCCCAGTTCAAAAAGAATCATGACTTTCTATTTTCTTTCTTATGAGTGAATAGGTTAGCTAGTTAAGCAAACCAAAGCTCTGGACATTGAATGCTACCAATACTTCCGATCATCTAATCATGAAAAAAATGACCCTACATCAATGAGGATTGGTAGATGTTATTCTTCTAAGGAAAACTTAAGAATTCTTGATCTTGGGTAAGTTACATGGTTCTATATTAAACAATGCTATTTGTCTAGAAATTGAAAACAAGTCAACTAAGCAAGAGGAACCATATAAAAATCGACTTATTATCAGACAGCTGGGACAGGAGACATACAACTAGCACTTTATGAAGTATTTACATTAAGCTGAAGAAAATAGTAATTAACAGAAAATGACACATTACATAAAGTTGCAAAGCCTTAACTGAATAATCATGGAACACCACGGTCCAGAATTGAATATATACTGTAACAGTTTTTATTTTTTATTATTATTCTTTTAAATAGCATCTCACTTTGTCATCCAGCCTGGAGTGCAATGGCATGATCCTAGCTCAGTGTAGCTTCAAATTCCTGGACTCAAATAATCTTCCTGCATAAGCCTCCTGAGTAGCTGGGACTACAGGTGCATATCACCACACTTGACTATTTTTATTTTATTTTTTGTGGGGATAAGAGTCTTACTATATTGCTCACGGTAGTCTCAAACTCCTGGGCTCATGTTATACCCCCTCGCTGGCCTCCCAAAGTGCTGAGATTACAGCCTGAGCGCCTGTGCCCAGCCATACAGTATCAATTTTAAAGAAGCCCTGCATCTATGGAATTTAGCAGTTCATCCTAGGCAAAAATCTTCCTTTAATACCAATTTTATTTCATTTTACTAAGTTTTTATTCACTTGGATTATAACAAAAGAATACATATTGTCATCTTTAAATCTTGATACTGATGGGAGGTACTATTATTTTATTAATAAATAGCTAATAATAAATTCAACTCACATGAATTGATTTAGCTTTCAAATAAGTTGAAAAAGAGAACTACAGGGATTTCTAAGGAAAAATTCTTACATAAATAAACCAGTGGGTTAAAACTTTCACACTGGTACCATTGCATAAAGTAGCCAGGACAGAAAAAGGGCAGTAAGTTGAAAGGTAACTATGAGGCTCTCACATCAGTCTAGGGTTGCAGTAATAACAATTATTTTTTTTTTAAAGAAAACATATCATTAAAAGATGCCAAAAAATAAGACTACTGAGTTTGGGAATTGATTGAATGGAAACTAAAATGACAGGTGGTTGGTTCAAAACATCGGAGAAGAGACGTTCTTCTAACAAAATAGAAGTCAGGAGAAGCAGCTGGTTGATTCATGAAGAAACTAGAGCACAGCATCGCTTAAACTTACAGAGACACACACACGTGGGTATGAGAGCCTATGGGACATCCCTATGAAAATGAGATCTAGAATTCAAGAGAGAAGTTAGGTAATGGAGAAGCACTAGTGGACTAAAACTACTACTAATGTAATGTGAGTACATAAGATTATTAAAATATCTTAAAATTATAGGCCAGCATGGTGGCTCACACCTGTGAACTAAGCACTTTTCAAGGTCAAGGTAGGAGGTTTACTTGAGGCCAGGGGTTTGAGACTGGTATGGGCAACAGAGTAAGATATAATGATAATAATAATAATAACCTAGCCTGGTGTGCTGGTGTGCACCTGTAGTCCCAGATACTTGGGACTGTTTCAGCCCAGGAGTTGGAGGCTGAGTGAGCTATGATTGTATCACTGCGCTCCAGTCTGGGTGACACAGTGAGCCCCTGTCTCTCAAAAAACAAACAAACAAAAAAAGATAAAAATTACAACAAACCAAAGACAGAACTTAGAGTAAAAGTGGTGTTTTAATGTGATGGAAAAATGATGGGAACAGGAATTTTTATTTATTTGTCAGTGCTTACTGCTGTGTTAAGCACCATGCTAAATACTAAACGCTCAAGAACCAAGACAGATATGCATGATATATATTTAGAAACTAACAGACTATAGGTACATTATTTTAGAGGTGGCCTTATTCAAGAAATTTAGGTTTGGGTGGCGCCTGTGGCTCAAGGAGTAGGGCACCAGCCCCTTATACCGGGGGTGGCAGGTTCAAGCCTGACCCCGGCCAAAACTGCAAAAAGAAAAAAAAAAGACTAAGAAATTTAGGTTTAATAAAACATGCTCTAATTTTCCTTTGTGATGTTTACAATAACACATTCTTTGTGCAAATATCTCTTCATAACCAAATACTTGAAAGGAATATGCCAGATTCTGAAAATGTTGTTAGACTTGGTTTTAGATTTACCATAAATACAGAGATCATTTTTCCTTGAAAAATACAGTGAGTCACAAGAGAAATGGAAGCCCCACAAACACAAAATTCAGAGCATCTGAGAAGTTGAGTTTTTAAAAGACTTTGTTAAAAAGAAAATATAAAAAGTGAAGTTTTTATTCTTACATGTCATAATTAGGTAAAATCAACATTGGCTGTGTTAGCACAGCAAGGTCTTAGTTAACTAAAAGAAGCCTTTGGTCTAGTTTGCAGTCACTTAGTAAGATGGCTTTCCAGCAGAGAGACCATCAGTGGGAGTGAAATTATTACACCAAGAAGTGGAACAACTGCCTCCCTCTTTTACTCGAGACTATACTTCAGTTTCCTAAATAGTTTAGTCTTAGTTTTCCCCTTAAACTTTTTGTTATCACATGGAAAACTTCTTTCCTTTTCTAGTATATCACTAGAAAATAATTTTTAAAACCAGTATTTATTTTACATAGCTAGAACAGAGAAATACTAAAAAGTCTTACTCAAAATATGGTTCAGACTTTACCATTCTTTACAGAATTTAAGTGAAAAGTGAATGAAAAATGGTACTTCCAAAAAATAAAGTTTTGAAAATGATAATCAGGAGTGAATCCTACTTTCTCTGCTTAGAATTTCTATCATAAAAGCAAAAAAAAAAAAGATTTACTTTTTAAAGTAATTTATACATAAAATACATCACTTGGATTGTAGCCACATGAAAAAGTTCCCTGAGAACTGATACCCTACAGAGACAAGTTACCAAAAGCTACTGTCAAGGCTTAAGAAATGTATGTAACACAGTACACCAGCAATGCTGTGCTTGGCCTATTGTCAAAGAGTCCTACTGACAAGGGATCTACTCACTTTAACACAGACTGGGCCAGTACATTGAATGAATTGTTTTTAATTAAAAAAATTCCCCTATATACTGTAATGTTTAATTAAATACTATTTCATAATAACTATATTATACTAGAGCTTAAAAAAATGTTCTTAATTAAGAAAACTTTCTCCTGTTCAGAAACTGTGCTTTTCATCAAAATTCTAAGTTTTTCCGTACATATTTTAAAAGTCTTACTTATTAAATGTTTTGTCTTTGCTACAGATTTCCAAATGCACACTGAAATCACCATCTTTAGGAAGAAATATGAAGGTAAGAAATATATAACTGTAGCTTTTATAAAACTTTATATGGTAAAAATGAGAAAATAATTGATTGACTTTTCAATTATCACTTTTCTTTTAGGACCTTGAGAAAGAAAGAAAAAAGAAGTACAGACTTACCCTACAGAACGCCACTATTCAGTACATCAGTGCAACAATATCTTTTAAAATCAATTTTCCAAGAAAGGATAATTAAAAACTGTATCTACACAACCAATAATTTTATTTTCTCGATATTTTCACATAAATTTGCACATTATGACCTTACTATGAGCAAGGAGAAAAAATGTAGTCTTTCACTCAATTTCCATTTCCCCATTTTATTGAAAGGTAAGTGTTTTCAAGCAGGAAGGGTCAAAGAGCATCTGGGCAATGCCCAAGTATCATGGCTGTGACTTGACAGTAGATTTGGTGCCCTCACACAGCTTTTAAACTTGAACTTAAAGGATGAGCATATGTCCTCTAAGGAAATGGAAGAGTCTTTCAGCTGAAAGGGCAGCCTATGTGGAATCTCCCAGGCTGAAAGGTTGTGTTGTGATGTCAGCCACTGTGGAGTGAAGACAGCAAGGGTTCTTAGACTGACTTCAGCATCAGAGGGAGAGTATTTTCCAAAACCCAGATTTCCTGGCTCTTGTCTGGAAAAGAAACTCCCAGAGTAGAGCTTGGCTTCTATATTTTTAAAACTCTTTAGGAAGGCACAGGGCACATAGAGAATCTTATTCATCTCTTGATTATACCTCAAGTGGCACATATATCACTTTGGATGACTATATGCTTTTAGTTAATACAAAGAAATTCTTACTGAAAAATATAGCATGAATTGCTTTTGTTACTACTGCCATTGTATTTGATGGTCAAGTTAGGGCCAGAAAACCCACAGGAAGGGCATAGGTACTCACTCCCCAAATAATAAAGGGTTAAGGTATATTTAGACACCACATTTTTTTTTAATAGGCTTGAGTTTTTCATCAATAACTAGTTTGAGCAGGATAAACATCAGGGCTAAACTGCCTGTCCAGCATTCTAGAATGACATTGATACTTCATAATAGGCTTGGCATTTAAAAGATACTAAAACAAAATTCTCTAGACTTACTAGTTTCTTAATTCATCTGATCATTATCAAATGTATTTGCATATATGCTATGCTGACAATGTGACTATTATGAGCCAATAACATCTTTCTAATGACTCCTCAGACTTCTTTAGAAAAATCTCTAACTTAGCTAGGCATAGTAAAATGTTACAACTAAACAGTTAAAACAGACCATGACTTAAGCTCCTTCATCAGATTTCATTTGGCCTCCATCGTTTCATTCCCCAAGACCCTTGGTTGGGAATTTTAAAAGTTTCCTCATGTAACTATGAATTAATTCAATTGACCACCACTGAATTTCGTGTGTACCAAAATACACCTAACTTAAAATGTCCATCATAGTGGCAGCCATGATCATGCAAAGTAGAATAGTCTTAACAGAAATGAGCATCAGAACAGAGCTCCAGTTAATCAGAAGCCTACTTGGCACATGTTTAGTTTGTGGTCTATCGCTTGATACTCAAATATGCAGCAGAGTTCATGCTAACTTTATCAGTTTCTTTGATCTGAAGTTCAGAGAAGGACAGAACTTCCTATCAGATATGACTGATAGCCCTGTCTCAAAGATTCCCTCTGAAGACCTGAATTCTGTGTCTGTGTTAGTGGCAAATTCTGTGTCTGTGTTAGTGGCAAATACTTTCTTTCGACTTCCTCTACAGTCTACATTTCTCCTTTGTTCCCTGCCCTGCTGTGTTGCAAATACAAGCAGTCAATGTAAAAGGTGTAACAGTTTAAATAGGAATAAAGTAAATGTTTGAAAAGGACAATACTTAATAAAGTCCTTCAAGAAATAATCTTCTTTATAAAAGAGGTGTGTGTGTGCCTGTGTCTGTTTTCTCACACACTGAACTTCAAATTATATAACAAGAATTATAGAATGGAAATAAGAAGTGGCTGGTAAGGACATCAGGCAATAACACATCTCTGGAGGTCAGCCGGGTTGCTTGATGAGGCCTTTTGGTCACTGCCAGTTCCGATTTAGGAGTATACTATTGATGGTCACACCAGAGAGGCCTGAAGGAAGTGGAGACTATTAAATCACTTGTTTACCTCAAGTGAGCACCAGTGGTACTCAGTCAATGATTTTATTGATCCAAATACTGTTCAATTAAGTGTGTTTATTTTGATTCTGCGATTAACATGCATTTGTAGAAGGCATACTCACAGTGAAACAAAGTCTAAAATGATCTCTTTCACAACTCTCACCTCTTCCTTGGGTACTAGTGTCATTTTGATTTAATGAGTTATGCATTAAATGAAGAGATATTTGTAATGTTTAAGAGTGGTATTAAGTGCAATGTCTAAACTCTCAGTGCTTCTAAGAAATCATTTCCTTACAATGGTAGGTGAACAGAAGATCATGGCAGGACTTAGTAATTAAGTTTAATAGATTTAAACTTCTAGGTGATAGGTAAATGTACAGTTGTACGATTGCCGATTTTTTTTTTAAAAGCAAGATTAACTTTGCTGCCAAAATTGCCAGCTTCGAATTGCTAGATCAATGGTGTAGAGAAGGAAAAAAAGAAATGCAGAGATGAAGGCAAAAGCATAATTCTTAGGACCTCAAGCTTAGAATTTTGTGTGATTTTTTGATATCACCCAAGGACCCTATCAACACCATGGAAATGCCGGTACCTTTTCCAACCAGCTTTTAACACATAATATCTTCGTTCTCTGCTCATTCTTCTTGTACACACTCATTTGTCCTTCTACAGACAGATTTACTGGACCTATTTATGTGCAAGCTCTGTGCCCAAACCAATTAGCAACCATTCCCACATAACAATACAACTGAGGAGAAGACTATTTCTGAGATTCTATCAATAACTTCCATCATTGAATGGAGGCTGGAAAATAGGACCAAAAACTGCTGACTGGAATTCTTCAGCAACTATTCTGCTCCAGTCTTTATTATAACTAAGGCTGAGAACACGGCCATTTCTGGAATAGAAGGAAGCTTTGACATTCTTTTCCCCCAAATATGTACATTCTGAAACAACTGTTTTCAGAATGGTGATATAAGGAATGGGAAGCACTGGAAATACAAAGTTTTTGATTGTTTTTAAGGTGGCTCTGTTTCTGTTTCTACCACAAAGCCCTTTGAGATCACTCAGACTACCCAGAACAGCAGCGCAGAGCCCTTCGTTCATTGTTCTTCTCATCAAATACGAACGTTCCTTGTTTTCTACTCCCCAAATACCTCTGTCTTTTGCGGATCTTGGCCCACACTCGTATACATTTCATAACTCATTCTAGTTTTCTATCTTAGTTCATGAAATTTGAGACTTGGTGATAATGATGGAGAACATGAAGCAAATACAGAACCACAGACTTGACCTTGCTCTTGGCCATTGGAGTTGATCTTCACCTCTTGCCTGAAGTGATACTGAGAAGTAGAAATTTCAAGTTAAAATTTTTATTTATTTTTATTTTTTCCCCCAAGAGAGGTACAGTTTTTAAGTTGATGAATTTCATAGAATTGAAACACATAGATTTCATTCATGGGAACACACCTTTCCTTCGCATCTGCTCATGGCCACGCTTCTCTAGAGAGTGATTTATAGTCCACTTCAAGACTGCACTGTCATCTATTCTTAGTCTCCATTCTCAGCCCACGGATAAGCACGTACGGCACTTCATCGTTTTCTCCTAGGGAGTTTTCTTAAGTTGGTTTTCCTGATCCTCTCCTCTAATGATTTTCTTCTCAGTCTTTCAGATGATTTCTTTCGTTAGCTCTTCCTCTTCCTCATCACTGCCGATATGTAGAGGTACTGCCGTGCATGCCTGGTTTTACTGTCCTCTTTTGGAAATCTCTTCCACCCTCATTAACCTACTCATACATTCAATGATGTGATCTTCAAATCAATATCCCCAGCCTCTGATTTCTGCTATTTTGCTTCTTCCCCAGATGCCTTGTAAAAACCTCAAAGAAATATGTACTAAAAATTGTATTCATTGCTCCATTTTCCTCAAGTAATTTTCCCTGTTTTGTTATCTATTTCTGACACAATTGTCCTCTCTGTTACCATGTGGTTAAAAAACAAATTAGTCACTTAAGACACATCTTCCTTTCCTTTACCATGCATACAACCAGTTTTCGAGTTTTAGAAAATTCTGTCAAAAAAATCTTTTAAATATGTTTTTTCTCCCATTTCAAGTCTTACTTTAAGACATTTACTTTATTTCGCTAGAATGTCATAGGTTTTGTCTTCTTGACATTAATCTCTCCAACCAGTCTGTCCTACACTCTTATTTTCCTCTATCCTTCCCTACTATTCTTTCTCTTCTCCCTTCCACTTTCCCCTCCCTTTTATCCTTCCTTCCTTCTTTTCTTTCTTTAATATTAGTAAGTAGGTTCTAAGCTTATACTGCTGGGAATATAAGGACAAAGTAAGCAGAATCTCTTCCACCTGAGTTTTTCTAAATGACGCTTACACAACACTCTGTTGAACAAAACTAAAGGACATTTACTAAACAGATAAAAAAAAATTCATATTCTTTACTTAGCATTCAATAATTCCCTTCCACTACCATTATATACCAAAATAAATTAGATGCATCTTTGAGGTCTAATTTATTTATTGTTATTTACCAAGTAGTTTTCAGCTGTTCAAAAGCTTTGTCCATGACTTGCCTTCAGTGATCTCCAATACCGACTAGCAATCTTATATTTAAATTTATAAATCTACAAAGCAGTGGCCCACATACAGAGAATATTCTGTAAATATTTTGTAAATTTTTGTAATGAATATTTTATAAGTAAAGGCACATTTAGCTATAATTTCCCATTTTCCTTATGTATGGTGACTTTATGGGTAACCTTTGGGAGACCCTGTGTTTTTTCAAGAGAGAAGAACAAGAAAATTACCACTCTGGAAGGCTGAAGTGGAAGGATCACTTGAGTTCAGGAGTTCAAGATCAGCCTGAGCAAGAGTGAGACCCCTCTCTCTACTAAAAAAAGATAAAAAGAAAAAAAAAAGTTAACCAGGCATTATAGTGGTGCCTGTATTCCCAGTTACTTGAGAAGCTGAGGCCAGAGGATCGCTTGAACCCAGTAGTTTGAGGTTGCTCTGAGCTAGGCCGACACCACAGCACTCTAGCCTAGGCAATAGAGTGATACTCTATCTAAAAAAAAAAAAAGAAGAAGAAGAAGAAGAAGAAGAAAATTCTGTTTAAACTATTTTAGATTGAGGCCAAATCTGTTCTCAAAGATCAGTACCTAGAAATATAAGAAATTCAATATATTCATATTACTTGTGAATGATATTAAGCTCATAATATACATTTAAATTATACAGCTTTTCTCCCAAGCATTTCATTTAATCGTTTAATCATGATGGGCAAGAATGCCTACATACATATAATAACAAGAAATTACCCATCCATTCATCATACCTTATATTAGTCCTACCTACTTACTCTCCCCACAAATTTTGCATATATCAATCCTGCAGATACTCTTAGTCCCAAATCAAAATTCATCTCCATGAGACCTTTCCTGATAGCTCTAATGGAAAGAATTCCTTGTCCCCTAGCCTGTTCGACTAAATATCCATATTTCAATATGATATCATTGTATTTTCTTAGGTGTACTTAAGAACCACGTAGATCAAAAAGTTTTGTTTTTTGACTCCCACGTCAAAAGAAACCATGAGGCTGTTATATCATAATCTCCTAGAACAAAGTTATCACAGTTTATAGTTACTTTCTTGGTATTTCCAGGGAGCAAGCTGAATAGAAAGAGACAAAAAGGCTTAAGAATAACACTTTCTAAAGTTTTGAAATCGAACATGGACTTTAAAAGAAAAAGGAACTGTAATCAAATGTAACAGAACAGTTTGTTCCTGAAGAAGACTCTAAGTGTCCTAATCCTAATTTCTGTGACAGAGTAAAATGGTCTTGCAAGCTTTGTACCTTATTCACTGTGGATATAACGGTTCAAAGAGAAGAACAACTTCTTAAATCATGGTTTCTGCGTGAACTGCCTTACATGGTTCTATACGAATTGTATTATAGGAAAAAAACTAGAGACAAGTCTTGTTTCACAATGAGGATTAGAAATTAAGCCAATCAGTAGCTTTGGTTCACTGACTAAAGTTTGGAAAGAATATTTCTGTAGTTACAAGGATCTTGTAGATCACCATTTTCCATCCCACTTAGATAACCTAAACTTGTTGAATAATAATCTTTCAGAATCAGCTTAACAAATCTTTACTTGTTCCCTAACTGAGTGAATAGGTATGTGAGTACTTGTCCCATAACTGACCTAGTTGGATCAGCATAACTGTGTGAGACTCATCAGAAGATACATTTAAGCCTCAGAATTATAATGGCAGCTGGGTCCAGGGGAAAGGCTGCTATTCATCAGAATGTCTCCAGGAAGTAGCTTTTCTCTATTTATTCACAAGGAAAACTAAACTTCTTATATAATCATGCCACTAAAAATAATCTCAAGTATTACTATTGCAAAACCTTCCTCTCACTTTCAATGCTTTAGCTCACTAATTCATAAGGTGCTTAGTCAGACATATAACCAAATCTCTAAGTTCTAAAAAATGAAAATACTTCATCTCTTCATTTAAGAAGCCATATCACATTGTTCCCTTCCATAGAAATCTCTGTCCTGATTTTTTTTTTTTTTTTTTGTAGAGACAGAGTCTCACTTTATGCCCCTCAGTAGAGTGCCGTGGCCTCACACAGCTCATAGCAACCTCCAACTCCTGGGCTTAAGCGATTCTCTTGCCTCAGCCTCCCGAGTAGCTGGGACTACAGGCACCCGCCTGATTTTTAAACAGAGAATCTCTAAATTTCATCTGACTCAACTTCACATGTATGAGTATGAATTTAATCTCACAGAGCATGGAAGAATTCAAATTAAATAAATATTATACCATTTCTGATTGCTTAACATCACTCCTAATGAGTTGGGATGGATTCTTACGAATTAATAGTGACTACAACAGCTTTTTACAAACAGCCTCTCCTAAATGTCTGTCTCAATTTAATAGTATAATAGGTAAATTCATAAAAATAATTAGTATCAAGGATATTTGCATATTTTGAATCAGACCAAAGCTTGATAACTAGGATCTACGGAGAACTCAAATTAATCAACATTAAAAAAGCCAACAATCCCTTATATCAATGGGCAAGAGAGATGAACAGAACCTTTTCTGAAGAAGACAGACAAATGGCTAATAAATATATGAAGAAATGTCCATCATCTCTAATTATTAGAAATTATTAGAAAAATGCGAATCAAAACCACCCTGAGATATCATCTAACCCCAGTGAGAATGGCCTACATCACAAAATCTCAAAACTGCAGATGCTGGCATGGATGTGGAAAGATGGGAACACTTTTACACTGCTGGTGGGACTGCAAACTAATATAACCTTTTTGGAAGGACGTATGGACAACTCTCAAAGAACTCAAACTAGACCTCCCATTTGATCCTGCGATCCTGTTACTGGGAATCTACACAGAAGAAAAAAAATATTTTTACCATAGGACACTTGCACTAGACCATTTATCGTAGCTCAATTTACAATCACCAAAATGTGGAAAAAGCCTAAATGCCCACCAACCCAGGAATGGATTAATAAACTGTGGTATATGTACACCATGGAATACTATTCAGCCATTAAAAAGGAGACTTTACATCTTTTGTATTAACATGGATGGAAGTGGAACACATTATTCTTAGTAAAGCATCACAAGAATGGAGAAGCATGAATCCCATGTACTCAATTCTGATATGAGAACAATAAATGACCTAGTACATAGTAGGGGGTGGGGGAAGAGGAGAGAAGAGTGAGAAGGAAGGATGGGGGTGGAGGGTCACGGTGTGTGATGCAACTTTTGGGGGTGGGATACAATTATAAGATGGACTTTATAATAAATTCAATCAATGTAGCCTGGTTCTTTGTACCCTCAATGAATCTCCAACAATAAATAAATAATAACAGTAATAATAATTAGTATTTTTTCTTATCACTGGCTATGTTCCAGGCACTATGCAAAGCTGATAACGTTCATTATCATATTAATGCTCACAAAAACCTTATTACATAGGTAGTATAAGAATGCCACATGACAAACGAAGAAACTGAGAGTTAGAGAAAAGCAACTAATTCCATGTCACAAACAAACAACTGGACTTAGATACAGGTTTCTCTGACTCTAAAGCCCTAAATCACTATAATATACTGTCTAATAAGCAACTGGGCACAGTACAGAAAATCTTGTAAACTCCTAAATATCTGTAGTGTTAGTCTGCACATGAAATTATTTGGTTATTAGTAAAATAATCCACTAGAATGAAATGAATTATGGTCATTTTTTGTGACAATATAATGAGCATACAAATGCACAAACTTTTAAATGCCCATCATACATTCTTATAGACAAAATTTTTTAAATATCTCCGTATCACTTATCACCAAGGAAAGACAAAACAGGGTGAGTACCTGAGAGAGAATACATTTATTTACTCGCAGTACTCAGGGAGAGCAAGACCCGCAGACACAGATTTACTACGTATAGCTTTAACATAGAGCACTGTGGGAACGCATCATCAGTGTTAGTTCCATCAGTTAAGTCCATTTCTAGGATTCAGTAAACAAGTGCTAAAATTCTAAGAATGATGTGGTCATCGTGAAAGTCACAGTGTATTACCTGGAAGTCATAAGCTAAATAAAGGGGCCAGAAACGTCTAGGTTAAATGTTCATGTTTTATAGTGTCCTGTTATTCCCATGTGTCCTCTGGTGCTCAGTGTTCCTTTTATCTGTGATGACATAAAGCTGGATGCCTGGGAACAGAATCAGGACTGCCCTAACAATTAAACAAGGTATTTTTACCTTCCCTTTCAAAAATCAAAACAAAACAAACAAACAAACAAAAAAAAAAAACCTTGAAACTTGAAGTACAACTTGTGATCTGAAATTACCTGTGCTTTTGGCAATATAAACAACCATTAATTTATCACAAGCTGATCAAAAAATCAATTCTGTATGCTAGACCTTCAAGTTACATATCCAGAAATCTGGCAAACCTTTGTCTAAATGACTGGAATCCACTTAGTTGATGGAGCAAGTGAGCCAAACCAAGCCGGCCGTTCTAGCCCCATTCTTCCAGCAAAGTCAGAGGCATAAAAAGATTCTTTGTTTCTATTTTTCACACTGTATTTCTCCTTTCTATCTGCTTACTTAATATAGCTCTTATGTTTATTTGTATAAGAAAATATAGCCCAGATTTTTATATCAGTCTAATATTTCACTTTAATAAATGTTTTCTTTAGAAGACATTCCTGTCCATACACTGAAATTCAAACCACAAAGGAAAAGTTTTTTAAGAACTAAGTTAACTTAGAAATACACTAATTTTATTAATAAAAATTCAATTTACTGCTTTCTAAAATAAATTCAAAACAAAAGTTTATCTCACACATTATATATATTTTTTCAAGGCTTGACTTAACAATTTATCCATTCATTTAACACAAGTCAGTCTAACTACACTTTTATATTAACCACACATGCCAGTTCCCTTAATAGAAAAATGTTGTTAAGTTGAAGTCATTTTTTTTTTTAAATTATGTTGTAAGCCCTAAAGGATAAACATTTATCCACTAAGACAGAAGGATAAAGATTTTAATGGCATCTTGCTTTAGGATTCAAAATAAATAAGGCAAAGATGAGTTTCCATCTTCTTAAGACTAAATTACAGAGATTAAAATATATAAACACAAAATGAATGTGTTCCATTTGCATATTATATTTCGCTCTTAAAGTTGATATTGAAGATTAAGGGTCACCATTTAATCCTCACTATCCTAATCCCTAAAATTACAAAGACAGGCATAAGTGCATGTCTGCTGCACTAAATTACCTTGAAAGAAAGCAAATTCCGGATGAAAAGGGAAGCATATTTATATTATGGTGATTTAAAATCTGTCGCCTAAACACATCTTCTCTCCTCAATCCATTGACCTAAATTGAACACTAAAAGCTTGTTTGTCTGCAAATGGGCAGCTAACACTTTGAGACAATCCAGAGATTCTTCACTTATGCAGAATCATGCCAACAATTTTTCTGACTACAATAAACACTGTCTTGTTCATATTCCACAGAAACAGGAATTGTGTTATAAAACAGAAGACTTTCTTTACAATTTTAAAGCTATTTCCTGGGCAGTTAATTATGAAAATTCAGAGCTCTGGCTATAAGAATTTGGGAATACAAAAATATCTGATAAGAACATTTCATTAAAATGCTACTTAAACTAACACAATATTGCTAACTCTATTGAATTCTAATTCTTTTGTCATAAAAATAGAAAAGGTAGGATTTTTTCCTCCTGGTTGACCAAAGCTTTATAAAGATTTATTTCCTGGATATTCCTACAACATTTTCTGAAATCGGAAGTCTAATGCAGTGAATTTTCATAGCCAAATAAATCCAAATCCAACTCACAAATTTACCTACTGGATTGGAAGCCCCCATAATTCTTACCCTCTTTTGAAAACTCACATTAGTATCAATTTTCTGTATACAACAAAAACATCACAATGTCATGACAAAATAGTATACACTTGTAAAAAATATTAAATTTCTTCCTAGCTGCTTCTGCTTTTTTAATGTATACATTTATTTTAGAGGATAATTTTCTGAAATCAGATTATATCCATCAATCAGATCATAATAGTGGAATAGATTTGGTTCCTCTATAAATCTGTCCTATCATCAGTCTTGTCAATACAGTATCATATTCCTTTCTTTAAAATATACTTCAAACAATTTTGTATGCTGTATTTCTGAAGAATGAGATCCTATGTAAAAATCTATGTTAAAATCTATGTTAAAATCAATTACATATGTTAAAATCTATGTTAAAATCAATTATATAAATTACATAAATTCAGGACATATTACATGTTACAGAACATAGAAGACTGAAATATATCTCTGTTCCTGAATGTGTTTCAAAGACTATGCAGAATGATGTTAAATTAGTATGATGTCATTTTTAGAACTATAAACATACATTCAAGTAATTTCAAAACACACTGAAAATTTTTTATCCCAAATCCTCAATTTACATAGACATAGAAATGACAATGAAGAGGTCTGATCATCTTAAAAGGGAGAATATCCTGCAAATGATCCAGGATACTCAGCATTTCAGGGCCAAACCCCTGCTGTTTAACCAGGGTAGTTAGAAAAGCGACTAATGAAAGCTGAAAAAATTATAATTAATTTTCATTGTAAAGAAATCATTGTGCTCTAATCAACTGCCCATCAAACGTCAGTACAAATTATGCTAAAGAAAAAAAATTATTAGACCCGGTTTACAAAGTAAAATTTTCCTTATACTGTATTAGAATAAAGAACGCCTGTGTGGGAATTACATTTAATGAACAACAAATTACAATTACTAAGCTAAATGAACCATCTGCCTTTTTTTGTTTGTTTTCACAGCCTCACTGGTGCAGAATGCTTTTTCAGCTTAATTCCCATTCAAAATGGCAGACTGCCTCATCACCAGGCTCTCACGTCCATAACATTTTAACAGAAAATCTGTAACAGATGTTTTCAATTTTAGGAAGAGGACAAGTATGTTTTATAAATATGTTCTAAACATTAAAGGCTGGCGTTTATAATAATAAGGTACATGCCTTTTTCAGACTGGAGTAGTGGGATGACTAAGTATGTCTAAACCCTAAATTAGCACATAAAGTATTCATAGAGCAATACCAATAAAAACAAGTCCTGATGTACTTTATTAAACATTTCATTCAAGTAAATGTGTTTTGTCTCTATCCTCTAATAGGTGATCATTTGTTTCAAAGGGGCATGCATGAGGACATTCAATAATGACATCTATTATCAAACCTTTACTGAAAGGTTTAAAGTGGTTAGCTGGATACATCATCTGGCACTGGCATAAAACATTAAAAATGGAAAATCAGTCTCTTATTAGCATGTGTCTCATATTAGCTGGGCTTTCCCTGCTGAGGTTTGGGGACCATGATACTGTAAAACACTTGGAAGATTGACTTTTATCAGAGCCATTTATGGAAGAGAAAATCCGATCTGGGCATGATTTTAAAAAGAGAGAATAGCCTATGAATAATATCTTAATATAATGTGAGGGGGAATGTTTACTAAAGTAAATGAATATGTTTTCTTCTGACTGCTATTTATGGCACTTAAAAGTAACATTGACTCAAAACTGCAAAAAAGGAGGACATATTTTAAAATAGTTCTTTAACATCCATTATTAATTTTTTTTTCTTCCTTTAAATGAAAGGTATTATCCTGACAGCCCCCCGGGGTTTTGGGCCTCCATTGATCCACTGTGCAGGCGCAGCACAGACAGGAGCCATGTGAGCCTCTTTCCACCACTAGCATATCTCAGCCCAGACATAGGGAGTCAGCTCTAGAGGGGACAGGAGAGAAGCTCAGCTTTCATATTTACCTATTCCTTGGTTACTCTGCTGAGATGACCAAAAAAGAGAAAAAAATTACTGACATAACTATGACAGTTTATTCTACAAGAGTATAATGGACTAGACTGCTATCTATTTCTGCTATTCTTAGCATTGTTCACTTTCCTTTTAATGTAATGCTCTGTACAGTGCTATTTCTCCCCCACTCCTGACAATCAACTGGAAATCCAGATTCCTTTCTGCAATTAAAAAACAGAAGAAAACTGTATTAGATTATTTCATGAACTGGACATAGAGAAGGATATATGATTCCAGGCCTCTCCACAGGCTGGATGAAGCTCTATCTAAATCGTCTCTGCTTTGAGTGGATATTTAACCATCATCTGCAGTGGGAACTAAAATGTGCTGCTTTAGAAAAGCAGCTTGCATGCCAGGGTCCACTCAGTTGTAATGGTGTCTGCTTTGAAGATTATTTTAATCTCCCCCCACCCTTGCACTGAGAGGAAAGAAAGAAGAAAATGGCAGTTCCATCATTAGAAATACAGCTTCAGAAACTAATGCAAAGTTCTCCAAAGGTACACAATTGAGGCAAAAGCAGTTTTTGTAAAGCCCTTTCCTGTTTTTGTAATTGCATTTTACAATAGGAAGTCAAGCTTTCAAAATATTGTTTTTCATATTTGCTTTTTATTTTGCACTTGGATCAATGGAAATAAATGAAGGCATTTTTACTGTGTTTTATTTTCTTACTTTTACTCAACAGTTATAGCCACTTTAAGAAGCTAGCTGTAGCCTCTGCTTTATAAGAACTTCAAGGGAATGTTTAGTAAAAAGTGTTTTCAGTAAGTTAAATATTTATGACATTGATGATGTGGTGTTTTATTATTTTTAAACTGCATTCTAAACTTAGAAAATATTGAGAATATTAATAATTTTACAACTCACACTCCTTCAACGTACATACCCTTAAATATCCCATAAAGCAAACTGCCCTTCTAAAATGCCCAACGATTTTGAAAAAAATTACTTTCCCTGAATGTATGCCTGTATTAACCCATCACTAATGCTGACATACACTAATTTTGTTACATATGAACGTATCATTGTTCTACTTTAGTGATAATGAAAATATGAAACAATGGACTTATTTACTTTTGAAACTCAGGATTCTTTCATTTATATTTGAAATGAAAGTTTTGCTCATATGTATGGGACCAGGGGCTGAAGAGAAAGGAGCAGAGCAGCACCCTTATTCACTCAAGTCCGTGGACCCCTGGCCATACACTCCTTTTTTCTTTTCTTTCTTTTTTTTTTTTTGTTTAGACAGAGTCTCACTATGTTGCCCTTGGCAGAGTGCCATGGCATCACAGCTCACAGCAACCTCAAATTCTTGGGCTTAAGCAATTTTCTTGCCTCAGCCTCCCAAGCAGCTGGGACTACAGGCGCCCGCCACAACGCCTGGGCTATGTTTTTGTTGTAGTTGTCCTTGTTTGGCAGGCCTCAGCCTGGGTTTAAACCCACCAGCCCTGGTGTACGTGGCTGGTGCCCTAGCTGCCGAGCTACAGGCTCCAAGCCCATATACTGCTTTTCCTAATAGCTGCACCCCAGGCTGCCATTGCTAAGAAGATAAATGCCTTCAATTATACTGACTCAACTATAACCTGGGGAGGAAAACAACCAATTGTTCCTGACTCAGACAATGTTAAGTTTACAGGTGGGGACACAGGGGTTTCTATCCTATCTCTCCATCAAACTTAACATCCCCCTACATGAATCCTGCAAGAATTAAGGATTACCCTTTCCTGTTCTGCTCAGTCAGCCATGTTGTCCACCTGTGAAAGATCTTACCCCTTTGCAAGGGTTTGTGATCGCTCTCTAGACAATTGTTCTTAAATGTATAGGGTCTGAGGCTCTAATGAGAGGTAGGGATATACTCTTCAGAGGGGAAAAAAATGCATGCTTTTGTGGACACTCGGGAGAGTCTCCTTCCACATCTTTTTGAAAATCCCCTTTGGATGTGCTGGGTGTTCATGGCCCCAGACGGATGATGCCAGCCTTTGGAAAAGCTTAACGGTAAAGATTGGTGATTAGAGCACAGCTTCCATGATACAAGTCTGGGTTCACATCCCATCCTTCAACTATCTGTATAAGTCTGAGTATGACCTGCCATGCCCTATGTCCTACACTGTACAATTACCTGTACATCATGGGCTACTGTGAGGACTGAACGAAAAACAGTGCATGCTACAAAGAATTTTAGCTGTGATGATTAAAAGTAAAAGCTTTGTATGTGTTGGGTTATTTATTCATGTGTGTCTCTTATTGTCCCCAAGTCAAGGACCAGGTGTTAGTTAAGTTTGCACAGCCTAGAGTACCTTAACATACTTTTTAAAGTATACTATGGAAGTAAAACTCTTTAAAAAAGACTTCAGAATTTTTGAAGTGGCATATTGTATGAGCAAAGTTTGCAGAATCGATGCATTTTCTTCAGAGTTTTAAACTCCTCAGTCACTATCTCTTTGTTCATGTGGTCACAAAGCATTCCACTGGCTACAACTAAACCAGTTCCTTCTTTTTAAAAATAATGCAGATGGACTTCTTTGGGGGATGGTTTTAATATTGCCTGTCTGCCAGGGAGGAGACTCCTCAAGGTCTCCTTTGTCCTCGCAATTCCAAGATGAATTATTTTTTCCAGAATCTTCTAACTCAATTATTCCAGAGGTAAATTAATTTTTATTAACAAATACAAACACAAACAGACACACACCAAGTACTCCTTTGTTGCTTTGAAATTTGTTTTCTCCCAGTTACACGGAAGGACCTCTAGTTCTTTCTGACACACAGGACAAAGATGCACATGGCCCAGCTTCACGTCCCCTTATTATTTCATGGACTTCAGTAAATTCTGCTCCTATTCTTCTCCTTTTGAGATTTATTAATACCAGCTTTTAGTCATCTATAAACCCATCCATGCTGGCTGCAAGCATTCCTGTTACCCTAGTCTGGAGCTTTTCAATCTGTTATATGTCTTTGGGGGTGAAAGGTTCACGTCTATAATATTTCTGTTTTGTTCATGCTGATGCAATAGAATTTTATAACATACAACAAAGAACTGGAATCTCAGCACCAGCATATGTAAAACCATGTCAGGAGAAAAGGGCAAATCCCAGGACCACTGTAAGAGACAGAGTCTAAGAGGCCCCATCCTTGAGCTATCTATCCCATGGGAGTGCTTTTCCAATTAATTGGAATAATATGTCACCTAAATTGAACAACAGAAATCATCGTTGCTCTCTAAAACCATGAAAATTGGATGTTTTGTACAAAAAGTAAGTAAAAGGGAGGCTTGTTAATTAAAGATTTAGCAGAATCGTTTCAAGTCACAAGTCCCTACTTCACAAGCTCCTTTTCACCTCTTGGTCAAACAAAAATAAAATATGATTGAAGCAGGACTATTGTCTCAGCCTTAATCCCATTAATTTACTCATGGATTTGTTTAAATTCTTACGAACAACTGAGCTTCAAAGCAGAGGCCCACACCATATTTTTGCTTTTGTCACCTTGACCCTAGCTATCATTACAATATCAGTAAATGTGTAGGGTAGAACGTGGTAAGGAACAGAAACCACTTCCAAAAATTCTTCATTGTTATCTCTTTACTGTGTCTGTATGTGTCTACTAAAAGAGTTTTAATGATATTAATAATAATATCATTTTTTGCTAAATTGAACCCTTAAAGAGACACTGAAAAAGCAATTTCAGAGAGGAGGAGGAGGAGGATGTACCCACATGACTGCATTGAATTCTCTCTGACCTTGGAATATTACCATGGGCAATGAGGTAGTATTCATCATCGTGAGATTATTTGGAGGGCAAGTGTCTCAAATAAAACTTACATTTTCGTAAAACCTATGAACATGGTGGGAAGTCTTCTGATGATCAGAACCAGAATCACTTATTTCAATAATTAATACAACTAGTTGTGAATATGAATAATTAAAGAGTTAACACAAAAAGGCCTTAGATGATTCAGGGTAATCACTTCCATAACGATTGGGGGTGCTCTCCCAGACTGTGTTAGTTGTCACTAATAACCCATTTCAAACCTGTGACTTTGCAAGGACCTCATTTTGATGGCCTAATAGTGTCAGGCCCAGATTTCAATGTTTAAATTATTAAAAACCATGATAAAGGCCGACACTTCCACTTGCATTGAAAGGGTGTGTGCTCTCCCTTTCATCTCTTGATTAACATGGGGCTGATTTTCCAATTTGTGGATTAACTATACCTTTTACTAGTTCTTTTTCACTCACTGATTTCCTGCCTCTTGGCCATTTCTTAGCTCATTTTCATATCCCCCAGAGGGGAAAGAGAGAAAATTAAACTCAAACTTATGGAATTTGCTCTAATGAAAGGAAAGGGAAGAGATTGGAAACCACTGGCTAAAATGAGGTTTGGGGATTTTCATACTTGCCTTGGTTCCAGTTAACCTGGAATATTGCGGGCCTACTTTATATGAAGTCATTTATCCTCCACCTCCACATGATTTAACCATGACCAGGATGGGAAAGGTATTACACAAGCCAGAGTTTTTTCATAAAGTTTCTTAGACAAAATTATATAAAAAGGTAAATTAATATCAATCTTGAGGCAGATATATTTAAGAGGTAGAATTTTAGAAAAATAATTTAGACCGCACAACTGTTCTCACGTCAAAATTATTTTTATATATTGGTCAAAAAAAAAATTAAGGTGTAACTGCTTAGAATGTGGTAACAGGTTTCTGCTTAGTTATTGCATTTAGGGATGGAGGATTGCAGTCCAAGTCCCCAAAGGGTTAATGCTTCTGGGTGAGATGAAATTCACGAGCATAATCCTAACAAGGGAGGTGAAGTTCTATCAGGTCTATTTCAGCTATCAGGGATTACTGCTAGCTGTCTAATCCTGCTGAGCCTCAGGGAGGAACGTTCTATTGTATTTGAAATCCTGGCCAGGAAAGAACAGAAGGTTAAATGGGTGCCTTGCTCTGTAATCAAATATCACAGGCACTACTTATCTATTCAATGAACAACTGACATAGAAAATCAATTAGGAACCAAAGAGCTTCTTAGGAATTTTTACCCAGAAAGAGGTAAGATTTTTTTTTTTCTTAAATAAGTTTATTTGATATGTTTTATGGTAGAATACTATAAAGTGTGGAGTTTCAAAAGTTGTTTTAGCTAGTTTCTAAAATATGTCTTGCCTCAGGCTCTGTTGCTTGTATGCTGTTCCCTTGGAAAACCTGAGAAATTTTAGAAATAAGGATACAACATTCTAGGATAGCTGATGGAGTCACTTACCTAAGAAAAAGAACAGCTATGCAAAATTAATCCACATAAAACACTATTCAATCTGGATAGAAATTCTGCACAATAATCCAAATATATATTATTACATTTTTATTGAGATGACAAATAATTTACTTTTGAAATGCATTATACAGCATCTTCTGTGAAAATATTATGAGCATCAAAAAAAGACAAAAAAAAAAAAAAAAAGCAGTGGACATAGCCCTTGAGGCTCTTTGTTCTCAGCTGGAAGAGGCCCCTTTTGGTGGTCTGAACCCCTATCTCACCACCCTTGTCCCCTACTTGTCACTCTGGGTGCATGTCACAGTTCATGCACACAGACAAATAGGCCAACCTGGCCAGTCAGCTTGACCTTGAACAGGCCTAAGATCAAATCTGGTTATTAATACTGGGGACAGTCAAAATGTAATCTTTCAGATACTGGAGAAGTCAGCTAGAAATTATGCAGTGGGCACTCCCTGTCAATCAGAAGCATCATGGTGCTAAGCATTAAAATGTTCATCTGAACCTGAGCAGGAGTTAAGATAAATTTCTTTTTTTCTGTTCTGTGAATGCCGTTGAGAGAAATTTGCTCAGGGCCTTTATATGCCCAACTTATCTGTCCTCACACTTTCAATTATTTTTGGACTCTTTGCTTTATAAGAGTTTTTATAAGGTAATCCATTTGCAGGCTAAAGGAGATATAATTGGAAAAATATTGCCCTTTCATAGTCATGGAAGATATTTTACAAATGGGATAAAATACTTTTAATACTCTTATTGTACTTCGGGGTGCATATAATTTTAACCATGGGTTCTCATTCTCCATAATTATTATTCTTTATAACTTTCTCTCAGAATATATCCATCCATTATGCAGGCTAAAAAGAGAAAATATGAAAAATCATTCAAATGCCTAGGCAAATATAAAAATTGCAACAGTAATAAATGCATTACTATCTCAAACCACACCTAAAATTAAAACAGATACTTAATCTAATATTCCCTCCATAGTTTACATTATCACTTCCATGTTCCTAAGTTACAGGCCTCTTGATAAGATAGTTACGTGTCCATTACAGTAAAAATCTCTGACAAAGGAGTAACGACATTTCCAATGAAAGTGTATTTCGAAAGCATTATAACTTTTTATTTAAGTACAGGCTCAAAACAAGACACCTGAAGAACACACACTTATTCAAATCCTTGGAAGAATATTTTTTCTGCACTACCAATGGCCATTTTAAGAAAGCAGTAAAATCATTTTCTTTGTATTTTTGCTTTCTGCTTATTTCCAAAAATCTTTTCTTTATAAAATATCAGGACTAAAATATCATGAGATATTTTTTGCATAACCAACTACGCATTTGAATTCTTTGTGAAAGTATATTGAAAGTCTTCATACCACTGGCATGGAGACTTTACATGGTAGGTAGCATTATGTTACAATAAACTTCCCCACTCCTTCAACCTCCTGGTATTTTAATATCCATCGCTTCCTCAAGCAACACAAATCCACTAATGCTTTAATTTGTGACACTGCTAACTGGTATTAACAGATTATGACTATGAAATGACCTTGCATTTGCACTAGCAAGGGAGAATGATATGTCTGTCATAGCAGAGTATAATGCTTTAAGTCAAACAAACATAATGATAATGTATTATATCTTTCACTTAAGCATTAATTTCAAAATGTTTCTAGTATGCTTATGCATGCTCATTGAACACTATATTAAAATAACCAAAATACTCAAGGCATATTTCCCTGGAAGGGCAAGAAACTTCTGTCCTTCACTGATCTACATGTATGAGAATAGCCAAAACATTACTCAGCAATAAAAACACAGCAGGAGGAATCACGCTACCAGACCTGAGACTATACTATAAATCGACAGTGATCAAAACAGCACGGTATTGGCACAAAAACAGAGAATTAGATGTCTGGAACAGAATAGAGAACCAAAGGATGAATCCAGCTACTTACCGTTATTTGATCTTTGACAAGCCAATTAAAAACCATTCAGTGGGGAAAAGATTCCCTATTTAACAAATGGTGCTGGGTGAACTGGCTGGCAACCTGTAGAAAGTTGTAACTGGACCCACACCTTTCACCATTAACTAAGATAGACGCTCACTGGATAAACGATTTAAACTTAAGACATGAAACTATAAAAATACTTGAAGAAAGTGCAGGGAAAACTCTTGAAGGAATCGGCCTGGGTGAATATTTTATGAGGAGAACTCCCCAGGCAATTGAAGCAGTATCAAAAATACACTACTGGGACCTGATCAAACTAAAAAGCTTCTGCACAGCTAAGAACATAGAAAGTAAAGCAAGCAGACAGCCCTCAGAATGGAAGAAAATATTTGCAGATTATACCTCCAATAAAGGGCTAATAACCAGAATCCACAGAGAACTCAAAGGTATTAGCAAGAAAAGAACACGTGATCCCATCTCAGGGTGAGCAAGGGACTTGAAGAGAAACTTCTCTAAAGAAGACAGACACACAATCTATAAACACATGAAAAAAAGCTCATCATCCATAGTCATCAGAGAAATGCAAATCAAAACTACTTTGAGATATCGCCTAACCCCAGTAAGAGTAGCCCACATAACAAAATCCCCAAACCAGAGATATTGGCATGGATGTGGAGAAAAGGGCACACTTCTACACTGCTGGTGGGAATGCACACTAATACATTCCTTCTGGGAGGATGTTTGGAGAATACTTAGAGACCTAAAAATCGACCTGCCATTCGATCCTATAATTCCTTTACTAGGTTTATACCCAGAAGACCAAAAATCACAATATAACAAAGACATCTGTACAAGAATGTTTATTGCAACCCAATTCATAATTGCTAAGTCATGGAAGAAGCCCAAGTGCTCATCGACTCACGAATGGACTAGCAAATTGTGGTACATGTATACCAGGGAATATTATGCAGCCTTAAAGAAAGATGGAGACTTTACCTCTTTCATGTTTATGTGGATGGAGCTGGAACATATTCTTCTTAGCAAAGTATCTCAGGAATGGAAGAAAAAGTATCCAATGTACTCAGTCCTATTATGAAGCTAAATTATACCTTTCACATGAAGGCTATAACCCAACTACAGCACAAGACTAGGACGAACAGGCCAAGGAAGGGGAAGGGAGGGGGGAGGTTTTGGTGGAGGGAAGGTAGTTGGTGGGGCCACACCTACGGTGCATCTTAGAATAGGTACAGGCGAAACTTACTAAATGCAGAATACAAATGTCTACATACAATAACTAAGAAAATGCCATGAAGGCTACGTTCAACAGTTTGATGAGAATATTTCAGATTGTATATGAAACCAGCACATTGTATCCCTTGATTGCACTAATGTACACAGCTATGATTTAACAATTAAAAAAAAAAACCATTAAATGATAAGCAAGATTTTGAGATACTTGGTTTGACTTTTTAAACTAAATCATCCAGCTGCTTTATTAATCTAAGTTTTCTGCCTCTGAGGAGAGGGGTTATTTCATTTAGGTCTTTTTTTTTTTTTTTGCCGTTTTTGGCCGGGGCTGGGTTTGAACCCTCTGGCGTATGGGGCCAGCGCCCTACTCCTTTGAGCCACAGGCATCGCCCTTCATTTAGATCTTTTGTTAAACACAACTATACTGCCAGTGGGACTGAGATATAGTATGGATAGATCCATACTTAAAAACATAGCCCTTGTGGTCAATACAGAAATAATCAATTATTTCAAGCTGATTTCTAGAAGAGGAACTTCTTTGTGAAATAGACAAAGATTCAGCTTTTAACTTACATGTAGTTAAATACACGAACTTTTCGAGAGTAAAGTATTATGACAATGTATATTCTGTTTCTCACAGGATCGGGCGCCATATTGATTTGGTGTTAGCACTGGTTGTTAGTGTAGCTGCCATTAAATCTGTATTAGATATAATATTGGGGAGAAAAATGCGGGATTTCATTAGAAGAAAATTATCAAATTCTATAACATACAATATAGAGGTCTCTTTCATAAATAGGGTAAGGAGGTCTACATACATGTATACACACACTTCATCAGTATCTACACATGCACACACCTCACACACCCATATAGACATGCTTATATCCATATGTACAGAGAGAACATATGTTGTTATAAAGTAAAATTCCATCACCCAGAAGGTGTGCCATATACCCCTACATTGTGCCCATTACATGACCTAACAAACTGAAACAATATAACCTAATTGTATGTACCCTTATATTAATCTAAAACAAAAAAAAAATAAAGTAAAATTCCAAAGCAAACTTCAAAAATCTGCCTTCCTAGAATAGCAAGAAAATGAAAACTGCATAATCATTACCGTGAGCTACAAATGAGCATGCAAGCCAGTGGGACGGAGGAAGTTGGCGCTCCTGAGATCCGTGAGAGTCCTATTAAAAACACAGACTATATCTCTGCTGCCTGAGGGTATCTCCATGTACAAACCAAGTGTAGATTTGCAACCATCATGAAGCAAAACATGATTCTAAAAATTTACCAAAAAGTATTCCTACAAAATTTAATAAAGGGGCCTTGGATTTTTTCTTTTTTTAACCAACTTCTGATTTAGAAAGTGGTTCCTTGGCCCAACAGCTCACTGAAGTGCCAGACCTCAATAAAAGAAAGGCCATTTTGTATAAAAAGGTTTGTCTGTGTAAAGGCTAGCCATTTTTTTCTGTGCAATGGGATTTCTGTACATCAAACATGTCAGACTCTTTTGGAAGCAGAACAATACACAAGGCAGAGGGTGATGCCTTGGGTGACTTTTTTGGACAGATGATGCGGCTTTGGCAGACCCTGGCCAATCCTGACCTGTGACGGGAGGGGATTCACAGTGGAGAGCAGGAGACCAAGTTTCTGTCTTCTGAATGTCAGAGAAATACATACTAATGGAGCCTAGTATAACTAGAATGTTCCCCCATCTTCTCAGAGAGTTTTTAGATTTACAAGAGACCTTCTAAAGCTTCTGTCCAGTGGTCCCCGAAATTAGGCAGATTATCACAATCATGTCTTTAAATAAAGGGATATCTAGGGTGTACCTGCAGAGTTGGGCCCCTGAAATAGGCATGTTTTAAAAATTTCAGCAGGAAATCTAATGGTCAGTTTCTTCTCATCCAACTGGATACACAGCCGTTTCTAGAACGCATTTTCATATAACCATTTCATGACTCCAGAAACTTTAAAGCCCTGGTAAAAACCTCAGTGGTAAGTGTTTTTTGTTTTTTGTTTTTGTTTTTCTTTACATGACAGCCAATGTCCAATGATGTCAATTTATTTTAGCCCCTAGCCACCTTTCTGAATACCTACATTCAGGGTCTCATTCAAACTCTTCACTTTCCTCCAAGATTAGAGGTAGAGTTCCATTTATACAAATCCCAAGTTACAGATTACTCAAATACATGTTCCAAATCAAAATTATATTACTGCTTTACAATAGTTACTATAGGTTTCATGCTTATTTTTCTCCCTGCTAAACCCCAAACTCCACCAGCGCAAGGTTTGTGTTCCTCTTGCTTATTGCTATATCTTTATTTCCTAGGACAAGTTCTGACAGAGAGGGCAATCAATGAATGAATAAATGAAATGAGTAATCAAACATGTAAATAAAACCAGGGCATTAGCACTGTTTTCACCTATTTCTCTATATATGATTTTACTCTGCTTTCTATGTCTATAAAAACATATTATGTATATATTAATTATTAGATATATACCAGAAATTTAAGATGACATACTTGTTTTTTTGTTTTGTTTTGTTTTGTTTTTGAGACAATGTTACTCTGTTGTCCTAGGTAGAGTGCCATGGCATCAATAGAGCTCACAGCAACTTCAAACTCTTGGACTCAAGAGAGCCTCTTGCCCTAGCGTCCTGAGTAGCTGGGATTACAAAGACACCCACCCCACTACATCCAGCAAGTTTTTTCTATTTTTAGTAGAGATGGGATCTCACCCTTGCTCAGCCTGGTCTTGAATTCCTGAGCTCAAACAATCCAATGCTTCAGCCCCCCAGAGTGCCAGGATTACTGGCGTGAGCCCTGGCCCTAAGATAAAATGCTTATTAAAGCTTAGCATAAATTCAACTCTGAGAACCACATAAGTAACTAAGTTCAGACTAGATCTCAAAGACTATTAAGCTAAGAATCATTGTCTAATTCTAAAGGTAACTTGGAACCCATTTTACAGATGAAAATATTACGGTATCGTTTCAAAAATATTCCAAAAGTAAAAGTAATGCCAGATACAGAAGCTTTAAACATTTATTTTTAAAGCTGGGAGCTCCCCTTAAACGACTACTCATTTGCAAATTCATACTTGGCAGACTTGAAAACCAGTATTTAAAAGTGTAATACACAGTTCCTTTTCCGTGGGCACACTTCTAAGAAAGAATGAATATTGAAGTTAAAGAACATAAAAGGATATACAAATAGTTATTTTCTATGAACTACATTCACCCTTTGCAAGTTGATGAGTATAGCTACATTCCTCTTCAAAGCAAATTTCAATTGAAGGCCAATTGGAAAGATAAAGTTAAGAATGGCTTTTCAGGAATGACAAGCCTTAGATATAACAGTGTAACCAAGTACACTTACAAAAATTAAAAAAGAAAGTGCCTTGCCAATAATAAAAAAGCAGAAGTTATCTCCAAGTACAAAATGCAAAGCCAATAGAGTGGGTGTGCTGACAAGACATAAGTAATATTTTCCACACATAAGAAAAGCTTTCATCTCAGAATAATTTTTTCTAAGCTATTTTTATACCTCAATTAAGACCTACAGAGCTCAATGGAGTGTTTTTTCCTCCATTTACTGATATATTAACTATGGCTTGCCAAAAACCACATAAAGAGTGAGAAAGTCCTTTGGACACCCTAAGACAGCAAATGTCTGACTTTCTTCTTCTGAACTTTTCTTGACTTACAGAGAGAAACAGGCAGATAGCTGTGCAAATCTTTCCCTGTCTTTCTTTGAGACATCACCTTATACCCTCCCACCATGCCCCACTCTCGATATATTAATAATGAGAGGTTATCAAAAACTGATACCTCCCTCATCAGTGCTAATTATGCTCATCAAGCGTCCGTAAACATAAATGCCAACCTGGACAGCCAGCCTTGCAGTTTCACTATGTATCTGACTTAAGAAAGCAGCTCTGGAGAATCTTTTAGCATGAGATAATACGGGAGTTTACCATCATTTCTTGCATAATTTCTCCTTAACTTGTATTCATGGTAAAACAGAAAGAAGAAATTATGCAATGGTAATTTTCCAACAGGAGGAACATTGGTGCCCAACACTTAATCTCATTATAGCTTTATCAATGAACCATATGAAGATCAGTAAGACTGGAAATTAAAAACTTTAAGGAACATTAATAGTTGTTTGAATCAAATAGGATTATGCCTGAAATAGGTGTAAAGTATTAAGACTATTTTATACTGATTACTACATTTTACACAAAAACACTGTTACATTTATCTTTTATACTTATAAGAAGGCGGGAAAAATCTTTCCAGTTAGCAAGAAAAGTACCAAGAAATATTTCATTTTATCAATATTCTTAACCATTATGAATGTAGGAAAATCACATCCTTGCAAACATCACATTTGGAGAAGTGGAGGCAAAAAGAGAGAGACTTGAATTGCACTGCTTCAATGCATTACTTCCCAACAATGAGACAACGTCTTTACTGGTGTGAAAACACACAGCCATTCTTTATCAAAGTTCTGCAAGCCAGAAACCTATCTTTTTTCCAAATACCACAGAAAATCTAAATATTAATTTTCTAGAAGACATAAAAGAGTAAACACTGCTAAAAATGTGTTAGACAAAGCACTAAAAATGTCCCTATCAACTGGTGGAACTCAGGAAGTCTCTGAACAGGGAAAGCAAAACACAGGGAAAAAGCATTACATATTTGCTTCTAAAAACTGGTGAGCTTCTTGAGGACACGCAGGGCATCATACTCCCTTTGTGTCTGTCGTATTCACCTTGGGGTCCAGCACAAGGCATCTTTAATCAATGAGGACAAATGTGCATATAACTAAAATATCAATCTAATAAAATGAACTTCAATAGATTTAAGCTGTCATAAATGTACCAATTTTTCATTTCTACCAATACAGGAATTCAGTGTGTAGATATTTTTCTAAGACCATGGTACAAATCAAATAAATGGTTTACATTCAGACTTTTTTTTTTTTTTGGCAGTTTTTGGCTGGGGCTGGGTTTGAACTCACCACCTCCGGCATATGGGGCTGGTGCCCTACTCCTCTGAGCCACAGGAGCCACCCCATACATTCAGACTTTTTAAAAAAAAGCTGAACTCTGCACACTGTTACGGATGATTTTTCTAATTTGTTCACTCCTCACTGCTCCCCAAAGTCTTTAAATCTCTATCTCATCGTAACTTCTTTTCTTCTTCTCTCTGAGGATTCATGCCCTTCTCAAAGGTCAATTGTTAATGTTGCACCTGTATTTCCATCTCCTTCTGACACAAGCAGAGGCTTCTTTTCCCAGTGTCCTCTCTCCATGCAATATTTTCACTGTGAAAAGTATCTTATTTAATACCATGGGTATCTACGCTTAAATCCTGACTCAGTCATCACTGTTATCAGCTTTGTGACCTAGGAAAAATTAATTATGTTTTCATTGCCTTAGTCTCCTCATCTTTAAAATGGGCATAATAGTAGCCACTACCTAAGAAGGCTGCTGGGAGAATTAAATGAGTTAATATATTTAAAGAACAGAGGAAATAATCTTGACACCAAATAAGTGCTCAATACATACTAGTATCAATTTTCTTACTGAGCTAGTTGGCCAGAAGAGAGCAAAAGATGAGTAACAGGCATTTGGAAAGTGACAAAATTTGAAGTATTATTTAAAGGAAAAGAGAAAGGAGCTGACCAGGTATAAAGTAAGAACTGACCAGCAGTCATGAGAATCTAGTTAATATCAGTGACTGTCAATCCAGAAATTTCTCTTCTAGGTATATACCCAAAAGTGAGGGAAACATATGTGCACACAAAACCTTGCATACAAATATTCCTAGCATCAGCATCCAAGTAGCCAAAAAATGGAAACAGCCCAAATGTCAATCACCTGATGGAAGATGAATAAAATGTACTATACCCACAAAATGGAAATTTGGTAATAAAAAGGAGTGAACAATACATGCTACAGTCTGGATAATCTTGCAAACATTATGCTAAGTGAAAGAAGCCAGTCACAAAGGACACAGACTATGATTCCATCTATATGAAATGTCCAGAACAGGCAAATCTATAGAGACACAAAGCAATTAGTAATTGCCTAGGGCTGGGGGAGGGAAGGCTGAAGATGGGGAGGGCAAATAAAATGTTACAGGATTTCTTGTGGGAATGATGAAAATATTCTAAAATCGATTGTAGTGGTGGTTGCATAACTCCATGAATATTCTAAAAACCATTGACTTCCATACCTTAAATGGATGGATTGCATGGTTTAGGAATGATATCTCTATAAAGTCATTGCAAATAAAAAAAAATGCAGCAGCAAAGCAGAAGTCAATGGCTTCAACATGGCATTGTCAACATGGTAGATTTCATAGCTGATCACTGCAGTTCCTTTCCATTCTAATAAAGAACTGCTTTCCTGAATCTTTTAGCACTGAGGTTGCTATCTTATTCCCTCATTTTCTCACTACGGACATCTGACCGTTGGAAGAAGATATTTATTCAGATTACCTAATTCTCTGAATTTCAAGAATATCGCTGAGTCTAAGAATTTTGTGGTACATGTTGAGACTTTAAGACCAAAGAAAAGAATAGACTGCTAATTATGAAGACATTAGTTTGAGAAATCTTTGCTTTAAAATACTTTTTAAGACTTAGTTCTAAAGCCCTTGCAAAAGGATACCTACTCCAAGGTTGGGAGCAGGACTTGCCTTTTGTAAGGGGAAAAAAAAAAAAAAGGCTTAATGTGTTCCCACAATTAGTGAGGTCATTTGCTTTTTGAAGAACCTATCACTTCTACCAAATCATATCCTGTTCCCTGGACCTTTGATTAGTCATGTGTACATACAGAACTGATCTCAGTACTCGTTGACGAGTCTTGCACAACATCATCAAAGGGACTATGATATCTCTAGGGACTAAGAACACTTACAATGCACAGGAAGAGATTTCTGCGATCTACTTTAAAACAAAATAAGGGGCATTAATGATTAACCCCATGATCTTCATCAATTTTTAATACATTTTCATATATTGTATTCTCTCTCTCTCTTCATCTATCTCTCACACATACTCACAGACACACACTTCTGCGTGCAGTTTGTTCCAATGTTTGTGTGGTAACTATAGGTCGTTCTCCTTGGATGTGTATGAAAGACATCATTGTGGTACAGGCTGGCATTTGACACTTATCACCCAACACAAGAGTTCTGAATAGATTTACATTCTTCATCCACTGAAAGAATTAACTTGTTCACTTTTTGGAGAAATGTGTATATGTATACATATGTAGTATATATACATGCACATATAATCAATTATATAATTAATTTCAATATACTTCTTCTGTATCAACTGTTTTCCAATAATTTTTTAAGGCACTCTCATTAAAGGGACAGCCATAGTTCTACATGAAGGAAAAAAAAAAACCAGCCCATTACATGCAACAGGAACTTGTGAGTAAATATTGCAACTGATAGTCTATTTTGAAAGATTATAGATTATAACTGATGGTCTATTTTGAAAGATTAAATATCTAAATAAATGTTGACAAAACTGAACAGTTTCATAATTAGGAAGACAATTTCTTATTTGTGACTTAAAGACAGTACTTCGTATTTCATGTTCAGAAGGAATGCTCTAAAACATAATACTTCTTTTTTTAAAAATCCCTTTTTTAGTTTTTCTAATATTTAGAGAATTGAGAGACCCAAAGACTTTTTTTTTCCAGTTTTTCTCTGGAAAAAAAATTATTTATGAATTCCTCTTGCATCTATTTTTAAGGAATTTAGTTATGAAACTGGGGAGTATCTTCTCAGGAAATACTCATAATGGAAAAAATTGGTACTACTTTTCCATCTAAATGTGTTTTTTAAGCTTTTAATTTGCTAACACAAATCATTATCATCAAGAAAATGATAAATCAGAACTTCCTTTTAGCCCAATTCTTTTTTTTTTTTTTTGACACCAAGGAACTTCTGTTTAAAAATAAGCATATTTAGGGAAAGGGGTGTGGAAAAAAAAAAAGCATATTTAGCATCACATAGTAAATGGGAGAGAGTTTTCTCCCTATTAAAGTATTATGTGATAAAAATTCACCAAATACAATAAATTTCAAAAAGTAAATTCTGGTGTTTGCGTAATTCCCATTTTACCATGTTAATCATTTTCAAAAAACAATGCTATTTATTTGACAGAAAAATTGTGAATTATTTTCCCCTCCCCCATCACTGATGCTACCTACTCTGTTATTCAGCGGTAATTACTAAATATATGTAGAATTTAAAGGAGATCCCTTGTATACTGACTCATTCAGAGATGCTGGCAGGTAGATTCACTACCTGATTTTCCACAATTGAACAATGAATGATTTTAGCCCCTAAGGACATATGCTAGTGTTATTCTCAGTTCTACCAAATGGATAGTTAGAAATATTTAAAGTCTTTAAAAAATGTAACATAGTATAGTTAACAAAATGCCCTCACGTGCTTTATACATAATAGCTGTAGTTATTGGTAGCGTCTATATTGTTAACAACTCTTTTATGTCAAAACTTAGATTATTATTACTTTCCAATAAAAGAACATTTCATTAATAAATGTAGTCAATTGCAACAATGTCAATATCTGACAATTTTTTTGCAGGACTAGTCAGGGGGCAAAATTTTGCCAACCATCTCTACATTTCATCATTGTAAATAGTTCTAAGAAAACTCTGGGCATTGCGTTGAAATCATTACTGAAACTTTGAGGAGAAAAGAGAGAGGAAAGGAGTGAGTAAAAAAAGATATATTGGAAGGAAAACTGCTGAGATGTTATAAATAAAATGGATCAAAGAAAGAAGTGAAAGATAAGAGTTTACAATAATTATAATAATTCACAATAAGATGAGGCTTAAAATTGTAATAAGTAGCAAGTGAAGAGGACGTCCCCTAGTAGTTACAAGGATGCCAGAGAAAAAGAGAGAGGAGACTAAGGTCATGGGCAGTGTGCAGACTGTGCTCTTGCTGTTCCTGGGTAGTAAGTTAAATGCTTAGGGAGGCACATTCCCTCTTTCAGGTCAGCAGGGTACCATTTAGTACATTACTGCTGAGGTACCCCAGTGACCTGAATGAATTAATGCAGCTTCCAAAGGTGCTTAACTTGCAAGCACTGAGAGCTCAGGCACTAGAAGTGATAAATATTCTATTAGTCCTTTTTATTTAATATACCAAACAGCCAAACATGTCAGTAAAAGGACTTTTTTTCAAAGTGAAAAAAATTCTGTTATCACAGGAAATATGCAGGTAACAAATTTAACTAACAGTTTCTCCTTCCAACTCATAGATGACCCAGCAGGCTTGAGTTCATGGTTCTAGTAGACTGCATTCCTGTGTGCAAACCTATTGGCCAGCTCTTACTGCATCTGTAATGTCTTTAAGGAAACCTGCTAACATGAAAGAGTGAAAGTGGGCCCTAAAATGATTAAGCCCTAGAGAAAAACTGTAAATTTTGCATCTGAGATCCCCAGACTTTCTCTTCCTTTTCCAAACCCTGTTCTTCCTATCCTCAAATAAAGTTTTCTTATTAAAAAAGCCTCACAATGTAGGTAAGGGCGTGGGCTAAAAAGAAGTCAAAGGTAGAAGATAGGTTCCCATATAGGTTCTTACTATCTGTAAGGATTCAAGCAACCTCAGTTTCCTCATATGTCAAAATGGGAATAACTGTTAAGCAGAGTAAATGACGTACGTAAGGAGTTAAACTTATGATTGATGTCAGTAAATGTTTTCTCCAAAAAGTAATGCTATTGTGAAAGACAATAAAAAGATAAGTCAATTGTCTGTATGGTTTTACCATTGAGAGATTATCTGGCATGAGAAGAAAGGGTATTTTTGGTAAAATTATTCCCAATACTCCATGTATCACACATAGATAGTCAACTGCCTACTCTACCTACAAATGAGGCTTTTCATGCCACCAGACACATAATCACAAAAAAATCAGTATTTTAAAATTTCAAAACCTTTCTTCCCAAACAGAAGTTAACTTAGACAGTAGATCGATCAATAGCTTATTCCTTTCCACCCTCAGCCCTGTATTCCACTAATTTTATCAGCAGATATCCAAAACAAATGATTCTCCAACCTTAACCTTTCTCTATGCTACTCCTTAAAAATTTGGATGATAGACAAATCTACTCCTAACCCTAATTTCTTAAACAACAAGAGAAGAAGTGGGTATCCTATGCTAACATTTCCAGGGAAATAAAAGCTGTAGGAGAATTTGAATATCTGGATATGGTTTTCATACACTTTTATATTTACACATACAGGTTTATTGTACTTAACTTAAGACTACAAAAGTCCTTTTCCTTAAAGACAAGAAAAATAAAATATTAATACAAGGTTATAAAGACAAGTAAAATAAAATTCCATTTCACACAACTGTTATTTCCTGTGATAACAATAGTGTACCTGGTGACAATAATGTATCTCTAAGCAGAACTCTCACTGACTCCGTTGGAAACTATATTTACAGAGATTCTCCAAGAGTCATATCACATGAGCATCCTGGCTATTTAAAAGGTTGACAGAATTGCAATTTGATATTGCAATGTATACCATGAATATACCAAAAAAAAAAAAAACTGAATTGCAATTTGATATTGTAATTGGTATTCTTTCGGTATATTCATGGTATACATTTGGTATTCCTTATTAAATATTTTTTCTTCATTTTCTCGGCAATGCATTAGTAGCATCATCCTCAAGTTTGAAAAACAACATAAATGTTGTAACTAATAAAAAAGCTCTATTCAGCTTTCAAATTCCCATCATAATCCTCATCATCTCAAGCTCATCAATAAAGTTTCACTACGCAATAGGGCAGTAAAGAGTGGGCCAAGACTTTATAATTTGTCTGTTGGCAGATACAATGAAAGTCACTGGCGGGCCTTTGACTAACCGTTGTTGAAAAAAAGCATGGGAATTTTCGATGATGGGTTCTATGGATCTAACTCCTTTTCATTAATGCCTCTGACATCTAACCACCAAATCTAACAAGTAATTTTGGACAGCAGAGTGAGTTAGAACACTTCACCTTAGAAAGCTCTTTGAGCAGCACTGAGAAGGTGGCTTCTATCCCACCGTGTTAATGGGACACAACCATCATACATAGATATTTCAAAATCTGTCACATAGTAAATGTTCGACAAATTTTTTCTGTATTTACGGGAAGTAAAAATTGGGATAGTACTTGAGTCATCTGCGGATAGAACTTAGGCCCACCATACTCCTAAATTATGAAATCTGTGAAGGCGTTTCTAATGGTTATAGGGGGCTACACCTCCATTGTTGCTCCTCGCTTTTAAATCATATCCTCCTATGCTCTCATGGAATACGCTGATAACTTGGAGAAAAAAAGTGCCTTTTAAAGCTTGAATGATCTGAATAATAGACAAATCTCCACATCTAATTGAACTCAGCCTGAGCACAGGCTCAGACTCAAAGCAGACTTGGTAAAGCATTTCCAGTAGAACTCAGGAAGGCCAGATGTTCTGGAAGCAGAACTGTGGTCATTATACACATGCCAGCTCCTCCTCACTCCACCCAGGGCCAAGACCCTTTCAGCAGCGCGAGGCCTGGTTAACATATGACTTGGGCCATATTACTGCATGGCATCCCAGCACCCATTTGAACATTTTAGCAATTTTAAGCAAGCTCTGCTGACAGGGACAATTAAATTTAAGCCAAAGAAATATACAAGGAGAGCACATTAATTATGAAATACCACCTTTGTCTGCATTACCTAAATGACCTCAGGGAGGGTGAAAAATTAGGGATTTATCACTTTTGGTTAAATCATACCTCAACTTCACACGAGACAGAATGAACACAAATTACACAAAGAATGTAACATAAATCATAAAGTATAAGTTGACACTTTGCTGAAGTGCATGGTGGTGCCAAATTGTAGCCGTTGTTTCTGAGGTGTGGTTTGGTGGTGGTGGTGTGCACGTGTGCGTATGTGTGTAGAAGGAATGAATGAAGAAAGGTCTTAGGCAGGGGCATTGCTCAAAGTAACCCCAATCCCTGACATAATCACCCTCCCTCAAAAAACATTAGAAATTCCTCCATATTAGGCAGTTCCTTTTAAAAATACTCACTCTAAAAAAGACTTAAAAGTCATTCAAAACTTTGGATATTCTGCTTTTATAAAAAAGGCTTCGTTCCCCTTAATTAAAAGAATGCTAATTTTCTGTGGGGAATTAGGTAATCCTGCAACATGGACCACTTCCATGAAGAAATGATCTAGGTAGGATTAAACAGCAAGGATTTCGGAAAAACAGACAACAGCCTAATAACATATGCCTGATGTGAAGGGACAGAGGAGTACTGGTTAAGGAAAGACATGAAGAAAACACAGGAGGAAGAGTCCAATGACACACTTGGCTTTTTAAACTTTTGTCTTGATTTGACAACAATTTCACACACCAAAAATCATTTTATCTGCCCTGGCCTGGATGTAATAAGTTGCTAATGCCTGATCTAAATCAGTCTTTCTAAGAATTGATATGTAGTGTATGTATCTATCTGTCTATCTATTTATCTATCTACCTATCTATCTTTCTGATAACCATCTATCTATATATCTACCAATTTTCAGTAAGTAGCTTTTTGGTCACTTGCTTTTCTGGTGGAATACAAAGACGGTTCTCAGCTCATAAATGTAATATTACATAATATGCAAATGCAGCAAGCAAGTCCATATTTGCACTGAAGTAGCCACTTTATGACACACGGCTGTGTTTCAGCAAATGCCAAGTTAAAAACAGAAGTAGACATAGGGTTGGCCAATTACGTTTAATCTCAAAATGCCAGTGATTTATTAGTTACTATTAGATAACTAAATCCTCTTTATTTAATCCATGTATTTATTAGTTATTAGTAATATGGAAATATATACTTTTCTATTAAAGAAACTATTTTTTCCAATCTCTGCCTTGTCTTTTTATATGAAAATGCAATAGAATAACATGAATTGTGATTACTTTTTTTAAAACAAATCCTGAAACTGGAATTAATTTTCACACTGCATTTCAACCTTGAAATGAACATAAATCTGAAACTAATACAAAAAAGTGCAAAAATTTCCATACTCATGTTAATGTTTAGCAACAGAAAAGAATAATTTTTGTTTATCTGTGAAAACAGTTTTCTTTGTCTAAACAAACAACTAGAATAAGATTAAGAAAAATCTGTTTTGGTCTCTCACATATACACACATATTCCAATTTCCTTTTGCACAATGACTTTTATGTAAATGTGAACCCCACAATCTCCTGACCTCTTTTACTATAACACCAAGACAATGACAGTTCAATAATTGAAATGGTACCTATCTGGTATATTCGATTTTAAATTGGACTCAGGCCTATTGAATGAAAATACTTGTGACTCTTTCAAATTATTAATTTCAAATTGATTGGATTATTATTTTCTAGCAGGAAGAAAAAAAACACAAAAAGGCAAGTGAAACTAACTATTTCATTTTTTATTTCCTTAATGTAATTTCCCCAATGTCCCTCCTTGTACCCTCCTCTGTGGCCCTTCCCCACACCTTGATTTTAGTTCTTAACCTGGATTCTCTTATCTGTAACATGGGTATGGATAATGAGAAAACTCTAAAAACGTTCCTTGGGGAAATACTGCATCAAAAGTTACCTAGGACTAAATCCCTGGTGTGTTCTTTTGCTCACCATGGAGACAGATGATTCGTTCACTGCTCTCAGCCAATTTAAAATCCAAATGTGGAAATGGCATTATGGAATTCAGACAGATTATGCTGCTTCATTCTTACCAGATGCAGGAAGAAAAAAAGCTAGTATCATTAAGCTTTTGACTTTAAACCAGCGAAGATGTGAACACCCCACTCAAAAATACATTTATTAGGAGATTGGCCAAAGTACAGGGGCAGCGAGAGTATTTGTATGCCCTGCATACAACGGTGCTTAGACCAATCAGCTGGCCAAAAATGTCCTGGCCATACTAGGCCAAAAACAAACCCAACTGCAAATCTGAAACATTGTCGGTCTTGCTGATTCTTCCTCAGTTTGAATGTGTAGTTCAAAGTGGTCTTCTTTACAGCTTTTTACTGGACTACTCAGAAAAAGTTTGAGATCATTTAAGGGGTAGAACAAATTGCAATGGATTTTTTAAAAACAAGGATTAGACGTAAAGAGGTGTCTTTAATTTGTTTTTCATTAGTCCATTGACCCTACAAATATTTATTGAGGACCTATATGTAAATACCAAAAGCTATAATTTGTAAGGAAGACAAAGGCATGAATTTATAATATGATCACATCTCATAAATGGGTTAGCTGAAAAACTACTCTGTGTGTGTTTATGTGCACATGTGTGTATCTACAGCATTGACCTTGAAAGACCAATTGTAGCTATCTACACATTTCATACTATTAACTTCACTTTAAATACACAGTCATACTTTAAAAGCGAAGATGATGGGCAATCTGAAATTTCATTTTATTGTTTTATTTTCCTAGACTAATTTTATTTCATCAAAATTTCTGGAGGAAAAATCAAAATTTAATAGTGCTTAGCACCTCAGAGAATTCCATTTGAAGAAATGAGTAAGATTTTTTTACAGTAACAGAATTGCTTTTTTAAAAATGCTAAGGAAAATAACACTGCCAAAAAATGAATACAGCTTTGTTTGTTTTTGCAGTCATCGTTAGCAATAGACATAAAGGTATTCTTTTTTTGAGTCCATATGGAAAGATCATCAACACGTTCTGGCTCTGGGTTCTTTGCCAAAATACCATAACCCACAAGCCTTCTACCTTCAACATAAAAGGAAAGGTGTTGTTCTGGTCAAATAAAGAAATAATTTTTACTAGCATACATCTAATGTTAAAGCTGCCTAAATCCTGCCAAATACATTAAAACAACATCTGTAAAACAGATTTTCATTAAATTGATCAGTTTAAAGTTAAGCAGCTCGGCAGATGATGCTTTTAAGCTAACCCTTAACCTTTAACTTTTAACCTCCTTAAACTAGAATAAGAACACACACTCTTGGGTAATACTGCTTCAGGTTGACAATGCAATACATAAGGGGGTCTATTTAAATTGAAATGACACATCACCACATTTAGAGTGTTATGAATCAATATGTTGTCAATAAGAAGACAAGCTGTTTTCTCGCAGCTCTGTATTTGGCTTATAACTGTTACTTGTCACTTTCCCTTAAAGTCTAAATAATTCATGATACAAAATGATATAAATTAAACTCCTAATGAAAATAAAGTTTATACAGGACATTGTCTAGTCATTAACTCAGAAAATATCTGAAATCTAATTTTTATATTTTAGCCTTATTATAAACCATCATGTTTTTTTTCCAGGCCCAGGCTAATTTGTTAGGTTCTCATTTAAAAGCAATTAATGTTACTTATGAATCAGTTGTATTTTGCCCACACTAGCCAACCAAGCTGGCTAATATTCTCGTTACTGCACTTGAAAATCCTCTCTGTCTCACTCACAATTTCTGAAATCAGTTTAGAAATGCCATCTTCAACCCATTGCTACTTGGGAGAGTATCTCTAGTTACTCCAAGAAATAAGGAATGCCCCTTGAAAGATAATGCAAAAGAATATAGTTAGATGGACTAATATCCACTTTCAATAGCTCAAATATGCATATTAATCTCTTCTGTCTTCTTTTAATTCAAGGTAAGTTTGTTCAAAGTAACTTTTTGTTTGTTGGCTGACGGTGTTTAAACACTACACTAAACAAAGACACTTGGGTATTTAAAAGATAAGCAACTAAGGAAAATTTTTATATGACTGATAATATTTTTAAGGAAAGAGTACACCTTTGATTATGGGGTCTAAAGGCTCTCTTTATAATCAAAGTTTTATCTCAATTGGTTGTTATAAATTCAAAGACTGTCTCCACCTCTCCATGAAAAGGAACTTTTAAAAGTAACACCCAGCAAATTGTGCTAAGGAGAGAGGCGGCAAATCCAGGCTTATGGAAGGAATGGATGTTTATATTCTCACCCACACACACAAACACCCATCTCACCCACACAACACCATGTTTAAATAATCATGAAACAATTAAATAACATTTTCTGTAAAAATAAATAACGTTCTACCTTTCTTTAGGTTCACCCCCAGTTTGATTAATAAAATAGAAAAATCTGTACATTTATATCTTCTATTTATGATATGTTAATTTACAGGGTTAGAGGTACTGTGTGAATATAAACATAGTTCATGAATATTCTATTTAGCTCCCAGGATCTAAATCTATTATTTATACAAACTTAATGTTTGTTTATTTGTTTTCACCTAGGTATTCTAAAAGTTTTAATAGGTCAGGTAGGAACAGAAAAAAAAAAGTAGACAATTGAACAGTTGTCAACTGTTGCTGCAAAACCCATGAATTATACCACAATTAATACTTTATATGACATTTTCAATACTGTCAACTTAGAAGCTTTCCATCTCACATTAGGGCCTGCACTTCCCAAACTGTGTAATCCAAATCTAATGCTTTCATTGTTGATCCACAGAGTGCCAATATCACAGGAAAAATGTTACAAATTCTCACACTAACTTGTTAGGTTTTTACAAACAGTACATCCATGTAGAATTTGATCTTCAAGAAACAACCCCAAACACTCAGCACTAGACCAACCCAAATACATAATTCCATCAGCCAATCTAGATAGCCACAGTCTCCTCTTCCCATGGTGTGTTCATAACTTTAAATAGCATTAGAAAAGCCATAGGTATCATAATTGCTGGTTGACTACTGATAGTATAGTTATCACTGATTTCTAGAATAAATCAATAGATAACACTTGCAAAATGGATTTTGTAATCATATTTAGAGCCTGTTACAATGACTAATGGTTTGCAATATTTTCTGAATTTTAATATCCTCTAGACAAAAAGAAGTTTTTAATAAGTTACCAAGTTATTCATCATAGTAATGAATGTGTTACATTTGTACATGAACCAAGACAATCAAGACAATTCAGTGAACAAACTGCAGAAAATAAATTTATCAGTAATTAGGGTTTAGGAAAAGTCAAGACGAGGTGTGTTATAAATGCCGTTCATCACTAGTGCACTTTCGTTACATCTGTGTAGTTTTTCCCAATGAAGATAAAGGTGTATTTGCCATTTTCTCAGCCTATTTATCAATACCACACCCATGGGGGGGGAACATTAATAGTTGGGAAAACAAGTCATGCAAAATAACAACAGAGTTTACTTTTGAAGCCTTTCAACTGATGCGAAGGGAGAGAGAGTGTGTGTGCTCAACATTACTGAGAACACACAGAAGGAAAAAAAATAAAAACAAAAACATCATGTTTGGATCAGCCTTGTTTGTCATCAAACAAAAGATGATGCATTCCCAAGGGAGGGCACTGTTTTCCTCCTCTGCTCCCTATAACTATTCACATTTAGCCAGGACGGATGCTCTTATTTAAAAAAAAAAAAAAATACTAAGAAACAATAAATAGGTTTAATAAGCATTATTTTATACATGACAATACACAGAAAACTTCTTTCATTTCAGGGAAGCCAGTGAAGAAATCAATGCCACTGAGCTGAGACAGGTGTCACCTAGACGTCCAGCAAAACTTTTAAATCAAGTCTTTAATTCCATGTATTTCAGTATGCTGTTAGTAATGCTAATCAGAAACTGTGCACCTTGCCCTCTGATTTTTTTCTCTTTCTCCCTTAACTTGGAGATTTGTGCTCCAAGCTCTGAAACAGTTAATTCCCTTTTCTACTCTGTGCCAACGGAAATGGATGTCACTGCTTACCTTGTAGAGCTTCAGGGCCGCCTCATGCCTGTGATTGGTGGTGTGCAAGCGTAATTTATCCACACTGTTGGTGTAGTAGTCACAGGCGTTACATTTTAGGTGAACAGGGTTGCCAATGGCAATACACTTCAACCTCCACTCATTACTTTTGCCCCCTTCTTTAATGTGAGCCACCAGTTGATATTTCTGCATATGCTTATCGGTCTTGCAGTGGAGCTGGAAGTTGGCTTTGAGCTGAGTGTTGTAGTTGCAGAGCTTGCACTGGTAGATATCTCCAATTACCGCTCTCCATTCCTCTTCAGGGAGAGAGCGCTCACTGCTCACATGCACACTTAGGGCCTCCAGGCTGTCAGAGGTGAATTTGTTGCAAACAGCACACTGGAATAGCTTCAGCGCTGGGTCACTGATATAAGGTGACAGCTCTCCTGCAGTAAGGAGGGACAGGTCATCACCCATTAGCTGACCACTGGCAAGCCGGATTTCAGGCGGCAGCTCATTATTTACTACAGGAAAAAAAAATTAAAAGGAAAATAGAGACTAGAAAACACAGCACACACAAAGGAATCTTTAAAATAAAGTCTTGACAAGGAATGTGCTTTCTCTAGAGCTTAAACTATAAAAAGCTGTAATAGGATTGAATCAGGATCAATTACAATCATCCCTTTCAACTTCTAAATTCCCTCATCAGATAGCTTTAATTACTCCTACTGGGCATGATGTCATTCTGAAATTTGTATTTTCGAGGGCAAGAAAGTTGATCAATACCATAACAAAACAGTCACATGCTTTCAATTTAAGAGCTTAGATAAACTTACATAAGCACTAATTGTTATTTCCCAATTTGTCTTAAAGCTTGATGAGATTTGGCTAATACTGTATGCGTGCCTGTAATCTACTGCCAAATACCTGGGATAAGGTAATGGTATTGTTGTTAGCTTAATTATCTCCAAACACAGCCATTATAATACTTGTTCAATATAAATAATGGAGAATAATGGTATACAATTTTGAAGCTCAAGTTTGATATTTCAGGGGATAATCACCAACACCAAAACTACCAAATCTTACAGGCTCTGACTAATGATGGCAGGTAATTAAGGCAAATTTGCATTTCTTAATTAACCTTTGGTTGAAGACAAAGTTTGCTAACTTATGCTACTATTGATTCCTTAACTCTTTCCTTTCTGAAGTTAATTTAGCTTTGAAGTAGAAGCACAAATGGCTTAATTACCCAGCTTAAAGAGAAAGTCCTTTCTAGTAAACTGTCCTCAATTTGTCGCCACTCACCACTTTACCCGGGTGCATCGTGCCAAATCGAAATGTGATTAGAAAGTAAGAACGGTGCAGAAAAGCAGTAAATACTAACCCAGTCCTGGTGCCAGAGCCGCGGCTGTTGCTGGATCCAGCTGGAATGGATTGATCATCAGCTGAGGGTCAGCAGGGTTTTCCAGCTTCATGCCGGTCAGGCCTATGTTCTGGGCTAGGTAGTACTGATAGAGTTCCGCTTCCGCAGGGGCGAGGCCCAAGTGCAGATTATGCTGGATCTGCTTCATGTTCTGCTGCAAAAGCATCATATTATGCATGTGCTTCTCACTGG